>NW_024067065.1:0-257147 GCF_015039405.1 Cantharellus anzutake | reverse complement strand
ATTGCCACCCTCATGGTGTCTTTAAACATGATGTGGACTTCTATATTCCCATCATTGGTATAACTTCACAACGGCTGGACCTTTGGGCTGAAAATTTGCATAACTATTTTCATAATTTTCGTGTAAATTTCATTGTATGTTTTAATTATGGATCCTATGTAAACATTGTCTTTTCCCTGAGCCCGGACTTTGATGTCGCTTTTCCCGTTATTGGATATCTCATTAATGCATGATCCTTTTATTATGAAAATTTGGGTGGATTAAGATTAGATCCCTTCCTTTCTAATGGGCTATCAAGCTCGTCTCGGTCATTACTGCTTGTTCTTCACGCTTGCCTTTTAAACATTGTCCTCATTTTCTGGGAGTTGTAGTCATATCTCTGTCGTTTATGGGTAGTTTTCCCTGTAATTACTTTCATTGGGTCCGTTTGGGGGACATCTACATTTCCTATTATAAACACGACTTTGAATTTTGCATTAGTTCCTAAGGAATCCCTGTTCCATGGTACTTCCATCCTCGGCTACATGTGTGGACGTGGGAAAGTAGTTTCCGTGGAGGTTCTCTGGTTGTTTTTATAGTCAAATCTTGGTCGATTGTCCTAATTCTTGGTTTAATATTTGCTATAAATTCCCCGAGAATTTCGTCTTGTTGATGCTAAGCTTGAAGTATTTTTGCTAATTTTCTTTCTTCCATTTTATCGTATGTAGTCGTAATAATTTGTTAAAATTCATTAAAATTCGTTAAAATTCAGGTTCTTCAATTTTCTCATATCTACTTGTCGTATGGGGTTTTTTAATTTATCTGGCATATTTCCATAATGGGTTTCCATAGTGTGACCATTATTTCTCCTACAATGTCTGAAGTTTTGTGGAGTGAGAGAAATAAAAGCCAACTGAATGGCAAGGTCTGGAAGCGTCTATGAACAAGCAGGGAACTACAGAGAAGAGGCATCCGGAAAGGTCCGGAGCCCGGAAGTTGTAGTCCGGAAGATTGGGGTTGTAGAAAATATCAAATGATAAAACAATAAGATTATCGAGACCGGAGGTAAGGGAGTACCAGAGGTGAGGAGGTACCGGAGGTGGGAAGGGGGATGGAATGACAAGTTGGGATTCATCAACAACGAGCAAGCCCATCTCCTTCAAACAAGGGGTCCAAGGAGGTGGAGGTATGATGGTAGAGGTCTGGAGGTGCTGCAGATGTAGGTGGGTGGCAGAGCGGGAGAGAGTCAAAAGAGGAGGTAGTCCTAGGGTTGTTGGCATCGACCGGAGGCAGCGGAGAGAGATTGGGAGGGCTGGTGGAGGTCATAGGAGTCATGTATGGATAGATGTAAGGGATGGACAGGGATGGGATGATGTGTGCAAAGTGCACATTTCCCTTATTCTTTATTTCTTAATATTCCTCGTAATAAACAATGTATAACAACTGTATATACATATATAGTGTCCAGGGTCAGGAAAAGGAGCTTTGCTCTTCTCCTCCCCCCCTGTCAAATACTAGCTCCATACAGTCTATGTTATCGACAGCCTGAGGATTGAGGAGTCACCAAGGCCAGCACCCCAACCGGCCTTACAGTGGGGGGAGGTGGAAGATCCAGGATATGACACCCTCACAGAAATGACACAGGTTCAAATTCAGAACTTAACAAAAAGAATAAATGAAATAGAAAAACTCAAACAAGCCAAATCAAAAGCATGCACGGAGCAAACAAAAGACTCCTCAGCAAAACAACCAATAAATACTGGTGCAAATGGGGAAAGAAAACAAACCACGATACTATACCTGAACTGAGACTACCAGACTCAAACCCGCCAGCCTACACCTCCAACTCAGAAGAGATGTCAGACATAGCAGCCAACCACTACAACACAGTCCAACACCGAGACCTATCTGCCCACCAAGAAGCAAGAGACTCTCTCAACACAATCCGGAACCTAGTTCCACCGGAAGCCCACACTGATTTGGCCACCCCACTAAACCTCGCGGATATAGAAAAGGCCCTAAACCAGTCACCCAACAAAGCCCCAGGCCTAACGGCATACCCACTGAGCTATACAAGAACCTAAACACCAGATGGAAGAAACGTAAAAACGAAAACCAAGGCTTTAATGTGGTAAAACTCCTTACTCACCTAGCAAATGACATTGAAAAGAACGGCACTACGTGCCCTCTCATCTCAGAGGGTGGCTCTGCCCCATCTATAAGAAAAAAGACAAAAGAGAAATTGAGAACTATAGACCCATAACGTACAAATGCAGAATACAAAATAATCACGAGCCATCATGAATAAACTATCCCCCATAGCCCCCCTCCTTATCCATAAATGCCAAGCAGCCTTCATCAAAAACCGCAGCATCTTTGACCAGATCGACCACGTCAACCGCATGACTGACCTATGCGAACTGACTGGCCAGGATGGAGCGATTATGCCCTTGACCAGGAGAAAGCGTATGACATCCGACATGACTATCTTTGGAAGGTCATGGAAACCATGGGAATCCCACCCAAACTTATATTAACTAAAGCTAAAACAAAAGTGATCCTCAATGGCGTAATCAGCAAAGAATTCCCGATAACAAGAGGGGTCCGCCAAGGCGACCCCCTATCCTGCCTCCTCTTTAACTTCGCTATAAACCACTAGCAATCACCCTCAGAGAATCCCCCTCCCTTAAAGGCCTAGAGATCAATACCCCCTCCCTCTCACAAAGAGTAATTGTATCCCTCTTCGCCAATGACGCCGCTGTCTTCCTCTCCAAAGACAATGACCTACACGACCTATTCTCAACACTAAACCGCTGGTGCATCGCATCCGGTGCAAAGTTCAACCAAGAAAAAACCGTCATCCTCCCATCAACTGCCAGAATTCCGTGAAAGAGTCCATAACGAAAGAACCCTTAACCCCTGTGGTAACGAAAGCATAGATGAGTCAATAACCATTCTAAAAGATGGACAAACAATGAGATACCTAGGGGCCCAATGCGGGAACAAACCCAACCATAACGACCCCTGGCCCTCAATCATAACGAACATAGAAAAATCACTCACCCAATGGAATAAAACCCACCCATGCTGAAAAACGTTGAAAAACACCTGAACAAAAGAATATGAGAGTTTATATGGAACTCCAAAAGCCCCCCCCCCCCCCCCCCCCCAATCAGCATGAATCAACTGAACAAACCAAAAACCCAAGGCAGCAAAAATGTCTTGAACTTACAAGATAGGAATGAGGCAATCCACCTCATCAAACTCCAAAAAATCCTCAACAAAGCCCCCAATAAGCCCCTGGCCTCAGACACCACTGAAGCAATCCTAATAGCCACCCTCCCAAAAAGCCAACTGCCCCAGGACCCAGCATACCCCTTCATCACAGACATCCTCACCCAAAAACCCTTCCTTAACGCCCAGTCCCACTCCAGGAAAATCCCAGCTGAACTCCGTAACACCCTAAACATCGGAACCAAGTATAACCTCAGACTAGAAAACCCAACAATCGACCAGCCTGGGCCCACCCTGGCCTAGGAGACAACCTTCGAATCAATGACCACTCAAAAACTACATCCTGCCTAAGAGCGACTCATGGGTGTACATGTATCAGTGACCTAATCACCCAAGTCAGCCACCAAGAAAACCCAATCCACAACCCCACAAAAAAAAAGTGTTCCTGCCCCCCATGTGCAACCTACAGACAAGCCAGGTGCAGAAACCCAGAAGCCTGTTACCAAAGAGCGATAAAGATAACCACCAACCTTGACTACCACTATAACCCCTACAGTGTCAGGGCACACCTGCCTGACCCCGCGCCGTACTGCCCTACTCCACAACCCCTGCTATCAGCCCCGTCCCTCCTTCCTCACTTTTCCCCTTTTCTCTCTATTTCTATTCTACAGTCGATTTCCCTTTTCTCCATGTACCACTACATACCTAACCCCATTTCCCTGATCGCCGCACACACTCCTGCCTACCGAGCAGCTGCCTCCGGGATCTCCCACGGAGACACCCGGGGAGGTGCGGCTGTGCGCGGAGATGACGTGGCCTCCTCCACATGACCCTGACCGCATGTATATAATAGCGCCTGGGGTGGGAACAGAAGAAGCAGCCTTCTTCTCAACTTCCCACTTCAGCCTAAGTGGTCGGGGACGCTCACCCCGCGACGGGATCGCCGCTACGCACAGCCACTATCCGTCCCACCGAGTCCCGCACGCAGGGACCTTGCCGCTTTCGGAGCTGTCCCTGACATACAGCGACTCACACCTCCTCTCCCAACCAGACTGCCCCCTTGAAGAAATTGCAAAACAATACACCATTGGGGACCCAAAAGACATCAAAATCTTCTCCCCATCCCTGCTCCACACCCTGCTTAACCACCACTACAGAATATTTGGCAGAATGCCCCCAGTTACCCCGAATAACCCCCCCCTGACCACAACAGCCTCACAACGAAGTGGCATTCACAGATGGGTCCTGCTCCCAAAATGGTGAGACATACACCACAGCTGGCTTTGGAGTATGGTATGGCCCAAACGATCCCCAGAACACCAGCAAAAGAGTCAATCCCTGCTACTCACAATCCAATAACATAGCTGAAATACTCGCCATACATCACGCCGCCACCTCCATACTGCCATCATCCAACCTCCATATCAAATCTGACTCAAAATGGTGTATCAACTCCCTCTGCAATCACCTCGAAACCCTCGAAGACTCGGACTATGCCTACACAAAGAACAGCTACTTGATTAAATTGACTGTAAGCACCCTGAGAAGTAGACTCACCCCCACCTCATTTGAATGGCTTAAAGGCCACATGTTAGAATGTGCGGACTCGGACGACTCCGGAATGGAATCGGAGACTTATCGTGGAAGGACCTCGGACTCATGCGGAGCGCTGTGCCATTGCTGGTTGTCCTAGGGGTCCCTAATTTCGGATCTAGCAGAGGGAAAGTCTCTTGGGGGGGAATTCATGTCGATTTTGGACTGAGGTTACAAGTTACTAGGTACATTGTATATAAGGAGGGGTCCGGAATCAAAAGGAACAAGGGTAGGACAAAAGGAGACAAAGGGAGATGGAAAGGGGAACAACACCGAGGGTCAAGTGTTTGACTCAATGGTGTTTCCCAAAGGAGGAATGAAGGGCCAAGGCCCAAGAAGGAAGGAAGGAGGATGGGAGTCGGGAATGGCTAGCTGACTGAATAGAAAGGAAGCAGCAGCCCAAATAGGAATGAGGGAGAATAGCGGAATTGAAATGGACAATGCAATAGTTGCAAGGTCCGGAGTAAGTCCGGAAAGTCCGAACTCGGAGGTTAAACTCCGGAATATTGGCAAAGGTAATTAAATGGAATGAGCTAACCAATACAATGGGTATAAGCGGAGGTGGGGTCAAAGTCCGAGGTCGGAGCTAAGACCGGAGGTTCCAGAGACGAGACGTGAACAGGATACCGGAGCAGAGGTCCGGAGTTGGGAGCATAGGTTTTGCGTACTCGTCTGGAAGGTGTCGAGGTTGGGGTCGGACCCGGAATGTTCCGGAGTCGGACCGAAGGTGGTGTCCGAGCCGGAGGTGGGATAACCTCTTGGGAGTCGGCAAGGAGAAAGTGATGGAAGGGAAGTAGGGCTCCGGAAGTCGGAGTTCGGAGTTCCAGGAGCCCGGAGCGGAGGTCGGGATTGTATGGATATGACACCACACTGGGATCTGCAGAAATGAGGAAGCAGACAACCTCACCACAATAGGGGCACAATTATGTCAGGGCTCGGTCCTCGATCAGGGACAGCCCGACCTCAGTCCTAGGTGTGTGCGGTGTTCCGGGTGGTTGGGCGCTAGACCCTGTCCTCAGCTCCTCAAACTCACTGAAGGGACTAAGCGGGGATTGAGTTGTCATGTATTACAGAGGGTAACTACAACTTGCCTAAGCGGGGATTGAGTTGAGAAGAAGGGTAAGTTTCCCTATTCCCCGCTTGGCTACTATAAAAAGGAAGTGTACTGTACAGTTCATAACGTGACTCCGGGTAGAAGCCGAGCATGTTCCCACAACTCGGAAAAGGTGTCACATGGGTTAAGGCGAGTTGCTCGCCTTAACCCACGTGATTTTTTCCTGCGGGCTCACATGCGGGTTGAAGTTGTGACAGGGGCTGATCCCTGACAAATTAGCCCCAGAACACCTCCCACCTGTAGAACCTCCCCCCCCCACATACCAAGCGGAGCCCACCTACATGCCCTAAACCAATCCACAGCGACCAGACTAATCTGCAGATCCAGATTAGCCAAAATACCCGATCAAAGAACAACAACAGCCAATAACATCACCAGAATCCAATCGACTCTGGCAAGCCTAAGTAACGACCCAAGACAAAATATGGGAAACTATAGCAAAGAACTGCAAGGAAACCTCACCTGAGATCCAGAACTTCCTCTGGAAGCTGACCCACAGCTGTCTCAAAATTGGTGAATACTGGAAGAAAATCCCAGGCTTTGAACACCGGGGAGAGTGTGACCAATGCCAACAAACTGTCAGAGACCAGAATGAGATGAAGGAATGTCTCCGTGGCAGAGGGCTTCGGCCTCAGCGACTTATGCCAGGAGCGCTGTGCCAAGTTGTCAGGGGATGACTCCCGGGTCCCCATGACCCTCCCCTATGGCCCACAAGCAATATCTCTGTCAGTTTGAAGCTTTTAGAATGAAACAAAACCGTGGATAAAGTTAAGAAACAGTCCTTTTAGATGGTAAAAATATTACAGTCAAAAGTTTACTGGTTCCCGAGATATTCACATTTCTTTCCCAATGTTCCTTCTTATTCTGTCATCTATGTGCTATTTTCTTGTTGTAGGGATATATTTTGAATATTACACCTATGCCAGGTTCTAGGCATGCTTGTAGTAGATTAAATCTCATGCTACATGGGTGTAGATAATTTATAATGATCCTCTAATGTCTGTCCAGTCTCATAAAGATCATGAGATCTGTTAAACATCTGAACTTGTCACTTGTTCGTTGACTATTCTGATAGATCATTGTTTTATTCTTTGAATATTATTTCTCCTACAACGCATGTGTTACAGGAATGGGTTCCAGGGAACCCAACCTGAGCTGTTCGGCTCACTAATGGAGGTGGCTGCGTAGCCATCGGAGGGAGAGCAGAATAGGATGAGGGTATGGGAGTACAACCTGTGTGTCGGCCAATGGTAACTTGGCGCTCCTGGGAGCGTACCGGTAGCGAGTATGATGTGGGCTCCTTGAGGGAGCCACCTGGCTGTCCGCTAATGGGGACTTGGCGCTCCTGGGAGCGTGCCGGTAGCAGGTGTGCTGGGAGTGTCTGGCTAGCGGTGACTTGGCGCTCAATGGAGTGTACCAGTAGTGAGGGATACTGGGACTCCCAAAGGGAGTCACCCAGTTGGTGGCTATCGGTGACTTGGCGCTCATGGGAGCGTACCAGTAGCGGAGTTGTTGGGGAAAGCGGGCTGGTGGACCAGTGCACGGTAGTGGGTGACCGTGGGAAGTGGGACCCGCAGGTGTGTGGCCAGGCATCCTGGAGCTGCCTGGACCATATCCTTCTCCTGAGGAGGTGGGATAGGCTACAGTTCCTGATAGGGAACTTCTGGTTGGATGGGAGTAACCACTCGACCACCTGGTGGACTGGTGGGAGCGGACAGCAGGAGGTTGGGCATGGGAATGCCCTCCTTGTTGCGGTTTTGTCATGGAGAGGAGGAATAGGGAGGTGGACATGGTTCCAGGGTTACAGGTTGAGTTTACAGTGGTGACACAATGGTGAGGATGTTACAATCGCAGTACAAGGTTTGTGGGTTATGTATTTGATAATGAGAAAACCTCTCGGCAATTACCATACATGTCATATGACTTGTATCTATCTAATACAAATGTTATAATGGCCAAAGGAAGTCCTTTGGAAATCAACAAATCCCCCAGCCAGCACCAAAACCCAGTGGGAAAGCTTGGCATGGGGTTTGGCAGAGAATGAAGTGAGAAATATCTTACCTGTGTGCCTGGTCTATAGGAGTCTAGGCCCATTTCCATAGCAAAGGGCCTCAAGGTCTGGTTGCCTGTCACGGACCATAAGATTCTCCATTTCCATAACAGCATGGGTTAAACTCTGGCTTTAGGCTCGCTATTAACTTTCCAGCTGTCTTATAGCAGGCCCCAGGGTGCTTGCACCCCATCGTTCTGTATTCTGAGCATTTGGGGCATGGGCAGGATCTGTCGTTGCCTTGGATGTGGTCATCGTTCGCTGGTATTCCTGCTTGGTAAAGGAGGTCTATCGTCCTTAGACAACTGTGTGTGAGTCTCAGACACTTCGCTGTGGGTGAGTTCTCGCTAATTTTGGTGTTATCCTTTTTTCCTACATGGTACCATGCCGGGAGGTCAAGGCAGATATCCATGGGGATATTGACGTCTTCTATGGCAAGGTTGTATTTGGCTCCGGTGTTCAAAATGGCTTTCAGTTCTCTGGGGAGGGTTTTGCTTGAGTAGCGTTTTTTCCTGAAGACGCTTTGGGCAAAGATATCTATTATTTTCGGGTTGCATTTTTCCTCATCCTGGATGTGTTTTGGGAGGGAGTGCATTAGTATTGCTTCTGCCGTGTCAGCTGTGGGCGGTCTACTCGGTGATCTATCAACTATCTTCTTTAGTTTTATCAGCCTTATTGCTTGTTCCTTGCTCTTATGTTTAGGACGTTTCTCCCACCTTCGCCTGGGGATCTACTGAGGGTGTCCATACTGACAGAGGGGATCTGTGAGTCCCAGATAAAATCTTTTACTAGGGTGCTAAGTTCCTTTTCAACCTTCGGTGGCATTCCTTGGGCTTGGGTGTGGAACTGGGTCATACTGCCTACTACCATCTGTGTGATCAGTTTACGACCTTCCAGGGTGGGGTAGGTTCTCTTCCAGCTGTTCAGGCTGGATTTGATCTTAGTTATTATAGTTGGCCAGGGGTCATGTCCATTCGAGTGGTTGCTGCACTGGGCGCCTAGATATCTCATTGTCTGGCCATCACGGAGGATGGTGATGTCGTTGTCCAGGGGTTGCTTTAAGTCAGGGTTCAGCTTCCTGGTGTTGGCTAGGGTGTCTTGGTACGGGGGCCTCAGGTCTGGCCAGCCCTATCCAGGGCACAATCTACTGTGGGTAAGGAGATGAGAAGGAAGCTAACTTCTCATCTTCCCACAGTGGCCACCATATCAGGAAAACTTCCGGGGATACCCGGAAGTCACATGAAGGCAGGGTCCGGGGCCGGACCATGCAGCGCATGGAGCATGCGGTGCGGGAATGCACGTGGGAAGCATAGCGGGTCCGGATGTGGGTCCGGGTCCGGGCTAGTCAGGGTGTGTGCCCTGACACAAGTTACACATCTGTGCCCTAACTTACTGACTGGCAACGAGAACTAAAGGGGGTCAACTCTAGTCGATTTTATTACTGAGGTGTAACCTATGTACAAGTTGAGTATATATAGTTACAACGAGGGTGGGCCTGTAAATGGTGGGGCCAAGTGGAGTGGAGCTAATGGAGTTAAACATTAGCCGATTGAATATTACCAAACAAGTCGGGTTACGGGGTTAGTGGAATGGTAGGCGATAACCCAGAAACAGAAAGGAGGGATAGGCCCGAAGGTGGGCTTGCAGGGCAAGCGAGTGAATTGCCCAGCGGAGGCGGGAGTGTGCTAGCGGACGTCGGAGCTGTTCTGCAAACCTTTGGGGCTCCATACTTAGGGAGGCATAAGTAATATATTGAAAGAGGGGGTGGTGACCATTGAGGAAGTGGAGGTGGTTGTGGAATACGGGAGCTCCAAGGTTAGTGAAGAAGGAGCGGAGGTAGTCCAGAGAGTTCGGAGGTAGTGGAAGTCGATGGCCATGTATGGATATGACACAAACAGAATCGATGGCTCACATCTTATTTGAGTGCCCCCTCAACCACGGAGATGTCAGGGACTGACCCGGGGTCGAGCGTGGAGGGACCTTGGCCTCAGCGACTCAAGCGGAGCGCTGTGCCATTGCTGTTTGTCCATTTGGTCCTTAATTTCACAGTAGGTGAGCAGGAAGTCTCTAGGGGGCATTTCAGGTCGATTTCGGACTGAACCAAAACAAGTATGTACAAGCGCCGATATATATAATGGAGGGGGCAAGAGCACAAGGAAACAAAGGGAACCGATCAGAACGAAGACGTCGAACAGGAACAAAGGGAAGAAGGAGCGGAGCGGTACCGAAGGTCATAAGGCAGGACCTGTGATATGGGAAGAAGCAGTAGTCCAAATAGGGATGAGGGGTAAACGCAAGAGATACATTACAAGCGGCGAAAGTGCCGAAGGCGATCCGCGAAGCTCAGGGGTTGCAGAGCTTATGGAGGTTACAGAGGTGGGGTTGAAAGTCCGAGGAATATTGGCAATGGTGTTTACGTAGTATGAGGTCACCAATGCAATGGACTAAGACCGAGGTGGAGTCAAAGTCCGAGGTAGGGACTATGACGGAGGCTCAGAGCAAAGGTACGAGTGGTGTCTGAGTACGAAGTACGGGACAGCGGTGGAAGGTCGTAACTTGGCAGAAGGGTGGCAGAGGAGTACCAGAGGGAGGAGAGAGGGGAAAGGTAAGGGGAAGGAGTGGCGGAAAGGAGGGTTGTCAGGTCCGAAGGTGAGTAATCGGAGCGGACGGGGGAAGCGTAGGAGGATGACGGGAGGGTGGAGGTTGTTGTGAAGGGGAGCGGAGTAGGAGGAGGAGGAGTAGTAGGAGGGTGGCAAGAGGGGTGGTGTTCAGTCCGAGGTGAGTATCGGAGCGGACGGAGATAGGGTCGGAGAGGTAAGGAGGAGTAGAGGTGGCGTGGGGGGTAGAAGGAGGTGTGTTGCCAGGACCGAAGGTGAGCATCAGAACAGCAGCGGTAGGTTATGACTCCGGAGGTGAAGAGGGTGGAGGTCTGGAAGTCGGGTCAGGGTTGGGTATGCACGGATATGACAGCGCCAGGTATATCGCCTGGGGCTGAGGGTCCGGTAGGTATGATGCGGGCGCGCGTAACAACAGGCCCGAAGCAGACAGGGTCCCTGGCCACTCAGGCTAAAGTGGGAAATGTGTTATTGTTATTATCAAGGGAAGTGTAAGCTACTTGCCTAAAGTGGGAAATGTGAGAAGAAGGTTGCTTCTCAGTTCCCACTTAGGCTGTGTTTATATACATGTGGTTGAAGGCCACGTGGGAAGTGCATGTCATCTAAGCACACAGCCACCTCCGTCCGGGTACCTCCGTAAGAGGTCCTAGGAGCGTCTGGTATGCGGGGGGTCATCCAGTGTGTCTGGGTCCGGGCACGTTACACTGCAGCCGGGTCAATGGTACATTGATACAAAGGAAGTTGTCTGTGTGATAAGAAAGGAATAAAGAGGAAAGAGAAGAGAAAAGAAGGGGAGGAAGAAAGGGAAGAGTAAAAGGGGAAGAGGGGGGAGTCGGGAGGAGCGGATGGTGGGCACCGGGTTAGGTGGGGCCGGGTCAGGTGGGTGTGCCCTGACAGGAGAATGGGCATGGGCTACAGCCAAGGCAATGTGTGACCACCAAACTAAATCCACCCCATGGTTTGTGATGTCGGAGGTCACCGGAGGTCATGTGCCCAAACAAAAAACAGACATAGAAAATGAAAATTCATTTCAGTTCTAGCTAGAGGTATATACAGGAGCAAAATGTTCGAAGTACAAGTGTAATTGGCCGAGCTTGCGAGGCGTTTGTAATTATTCATCCCAACCCAAACCCCCCGTGCGGCATTTTTTAAATAGACACATATACCCAATACACAACCACCAATCCCAATCCCAACCCTGACCCAACACCCACCCGAACCCGACACCAACCCTGAACCCAACACCCAAACACCCTAAATATCCAAACACCCAATGCAATAAAACAAAAAACAAAAAAGACCACAGCAGGAGTGAATTGAACCAGAGCCCTACACACTCAACATAACACACAAACGGCACTAGCCGTTAGGCCAAAGCAGATCGCAACTCGAGACAATGACGCTCGCGTATGCGGCATTTTAATGTCTTTGGTTACATGTTATGGTGGCATAAACCGTTAATATTCAATTCCCAATCCATGTAACAAATGTCGATCAACCGACACCTAAAACACAGACTGATGCAGATCTGATGCCCCTCGTGCAGGTGCGGCCCAAGGATATGGAACTTCACCATCATATTTATAACCACTGGGATGATCTTTGGTGGAATTCATTGCCTTGGATGTTCATTTCCCTTTCCGACACGCACAGAAATGATTTTATGGCTGGTTTCAGCAATATATATCACAGTGGCTCCTGTCTCTCCAATTATGTTGTCTGTATGGGCTCCGAGGAACCTTGGTAGCTTTGGGTCACTAATCATATTACGCACATTACTTGTTTATTGCGCTGCGCGAGTTAATCTTGCTTGTTCTCATTTTCAGTTCTTTGCGTTCACCTCCACCTGATCTATTCCAGACCCCGTCTTGGTTGTCGTTTCTCCCGCATTTGGATAGCTGTGTGTGTGGTGTACCGCGCTTCCGGTTAAATTTTTGTTTTACATAATAATACCACAAGTTATGCGTGAACAAACGCCCTTGCATTCCGTGTGCTCTTTACATCTCCCAATCATTCCTTCCCACTTCCCGTACTGCATGTGAGCTAGAAACTCGAGATAGGACCTCCTCTGAAGATTGTGTCACGTCGTATCAAACCGGGTGTTGCGCTAGCGCTAGCGCTAGTTGTTGGGAGCACTTTTGGATTCCCGAGCTGGTCAGAGTACCGGGATCTTATCTCAAACGGATTCCTCGTATAGTTACTGTCCACCTTTCCGCCCTTTCGTTTTTGGGGTCCTTCGGGAGCAATGTTCGTCTACTTACTTCGACCACTTCTACACCTTGAGTACTAGCCAATTAGTTCTATCACCGATGGCTCTTCCTCCCAATGGCCGCGTCATTCTCAAGACCTCTGTCGGAGAGATACAGAGATACAGAGGCGGTCAGTTGAATGCAGGTTTTTCTATGGGACAGATCGAATTATGGTCAGAGGTTGTCCATCACGTTTGGCAGGTTGCCCGGACTGAAACCTTGGGCAATGTATTAGGAGACTCCCAAAGCGTGCAAGAATAGCTATGGAAGGCGTGGATGACGATTTGCTGCATGATGTCTCCCGCTACATCTTCAAGGTTACTACAATGGCGTTATCTTCCACAGAGTAGTCCCTAGATTTCTTGTCCAGGACTGGAGATAGGCGAGGGAGAATCATTCTATTAGCCATTGGTTCGAGGACGAAATACACCCTAGACTGCGCTATGCCCACCGTGGGTGAGGATGATGCCGAAAGACAAAGAAGACGCGTGCTAACACCCTGGCTTTGGTTACGATCGTGTGGATGAACTCCAGGGGCAACACACATTATTCGGAAGAGTTGTCGGAAACACGGTCGTCAGTAGCGTGGAAGGTGAAGCAGCACTGCTGATTGAAGATTTATCTCATCAAGACGCTCTCAGAAGGGGATCTAATATAGTATCCAGCCAAGATAAAATTTATTCGGATTGTTGATAATCCATTCGATAATATTGTAACGGCAGCGAAGAAGCGAGCGCAGCACCTAGCCAGAGAGGCGCAAAAGGAGCAGGAGGAGGCTGCAAGGGAAAGTTTATCATTTGAGGCATGGGGAGGCGTGGATTCAGAATCAGATTGCTCCCACGACTGACTTGACACCCGGAACCGAATAGGAGTTGTTCCGTTCAATCTCGATGTCATTCAAGTCCCCACCCTGCCAGTTGCACCGACCGCGGCGAGTTTTCAGGCACGAAAGGGGAAGAAGATTGTAGGAGAAGTATGTGTCACCACAACACGTGATCGATGACATTTTCGTCATAGGTACCTGAACTCCGTTGCTTTCTTGGCGATGACTAAGCTCACCTACACTTCTCGTGACTCTATGTATAATAGAACCGGTCTTCGTGCTCCGCGCCGCTGCAAATTCGACAAAGTGAAATTCCGCATGCAGCGTTGTATGTAAAGATGCATACCCCTGTCCACGGGCCTATAAGGCCCATGCTCGTTTATGCTTTGTGTGTCTGCACTCGCACTCTATCAACCCAATGGCAACCGCTCTGGCTCTTTTCACCTTTCTTCTTCTTGCCTACAGTGTTTAACTCAGCGCCCATCCCGCAAAATGTATCTGATGGTTGCAACGATCTCCGGAATTGCCGAACGATGTGGGGCCTCGTCTATGGTTGTCTCCTTACCGTCTTTGCTTGCGTTTGGACGGCGGTACACCCAAATGTACCACAGCACGACGGTGATATCTGGTCGTTTTCATCGCATGTTGGTTTGATGATGGCTTCACTGGTTTCGCCGGAGTGGATTCTGGGGACTGCATGGCGCCAATTCATGTTGTCTCGCAGAGTGTCAAAAAAATACAAGATGGTTGAAGGTGTGTCCTGTATTTGTAACAGTAAGGGGCGAGGCACTGACTCGCATTGTCACAAGGATGGACCTTGACCCATTCATACTTTGTCGTCATGGATGGTTTCTTCGACCCATCAAAAGGAAAGGTGGTGGTCCCGGAGAAGTTGCAGAAATATCCTGGCATAATTGAGAAGACGGGGAATACTAGAAAGGCCGCAATCACAAGGAAAGGAAATTCTCGACAGAAGCAAAGGCGATGCGATTTCCAAATGTCTCGTCGTCCTCCAATTACTATGGTTTATCATTCAATACGTCGGACGATGGGGAACCCACTTGAACAGATCGCAACTCGAGACGATGACGCTCGCGTATGCAGCATTAAGTGTCTTTGTTTATGTGCTGTGGTGGAATAAACCCGTTAACATTCAATGCGCAATCCATGTAACAAAAGAGACGTCCGACAAGAATCTCGGATCAACCAACGCCTAAAACGGAGCTTCAAGTTGACGCAGATCTCGTGCAGCTGTCTGGGCCCCAGGAGACGGAAGTCCTATTCATATTTGCAGTCACTGGGATGATCTTTGGGGATCCATTGCTTTGCATGGTCGTTTCCCTTTCCGACACACACAGAGATGATTCTATGGCGGGTTTCAGCGATAATATATTACAGTGGCTCCTGTCGTTGCGATGTTTGTCGGATGGGTCCGCCGATCAAGTCGGTGAGGCAATCGGTGCAGGTGTGATATTGGTACCTATTTCAGTTGTTTACGCCTGTGCGCGGGTCATCCTCTTTGTTCTCACCTTCAGTTTCTTTGCGTTCACCTCCACCTGATCTGTACCAGACCCCGTCTTGGTCGTCTTTTCTCCCGCATCTTGGATAGCTGTGCATGTACCGGCCGCGCTCCCGGTTAAAATCGTGTTTTACATGATCCAGGAGACAGCAACAAGTTATGCGTGAACAAACGCCTCTTGCATTTCCGTCTGCTCTTTACATCTCCGAATACATCATTCCTTTCCCCACCTCACCCCATATTCTTTGCCTCCTCGTACTGCATGTGAACTAGGAACTCGGGCTAGGACCTCCTGGAAGATTATGTCACATCGTGATCAAACTGGGTGTTGCGCTTGCGCTAGTTGTCGGGAGCATTTTTGGATGCCCCAGGCTGGTCAAAGTACCGGGACCTTAAACGGATTCGGATGAGCATCGTACAGTTTTCTGTCCGCCTTTCCGCCCTTTCGTTTTCGAGGTCTTTACGGGAGCAAGTTCGTCTACTTCGACTACTTCTACTGACCAATTAGTTCCATCACAGATGAAAAGGCCGCGTCATTCTTGAAACCTCTGTCGGAAGAATAGAGAGGGGTGTTCCAGACACAAGAGTGGTCAATTGATGCAGCTTTTCTTTGGACAGATGGAATTATGGTCAAATATCTTTAGCATCTGGTGCCAGTCGTGAACCGAAGCTAGTACGAGCCTGGGAACGTATTCTGTCACCGTCCTAGTTGAGATGAGTGAGAGGGAACTGTGCGTCCCGGACACGACAGTCCGCGAGCTCGACCCGGTAATCATTGTGGCAGAAGTAGACGGCGAGGATTGAAGGAGCGACAGATGGCCAGTGTCGAAGGAAGGTTGTCGGTTGTGTTGCCGATGTAAAGATATATAGAAGCACGGCCAAAGTGCCAATAGTATACGAAGCTATTTAGAACAACTAGGAGATGATCGTTGGCGCGGTGCGGGACTCCCAGTACAGCCTAGAGTGGCCGGCGTTCTGTACGTCAGTGGATAAAAGATGATATGAAGAATGTGCCAGGACTGCAAATTGGACCAAACCGAGTCTACGTAAAGTCAAATTTGTTTCAAGTGAATGAAGATACGCACGTTCTTTAATTTCCAAGAACAAGGACCTGCGCGGCTCATAAAGCGCTGAACATAGGGTCATGCCGGCCGTAGGGGTGGGGACTTGAAATGGAACAGAACAACTCCTAAGGGTTCATCAGAAGGGTAGCATAGTAGGACACGAACTTTCGTGCCTGGCACCCCAAAGCTTCGCCCTCGCCCGCTCGAAAGATGCGCCATCCGCGGCTGATCCCTCAGGTTCTCACAGGGGTTCTTTGCGGGTGACTGATCATATTATTTCACCGGGCCGGCCCGAACAAACTCCCCACCTAAACATGATGAAGCACTAGGAGCAATACACGTGACACCACCTCGAAAAGAGAGGGCCAACGTCGTCTGGAACAGAAACACAACCACACACACACCCTAGCCCCCTAATCCCCACCTATAAGACACCCCAACCACCACCATGGCCGATTACCAAAACTCGGACCCAGGAGGGAAAACCTGAAACTAACCGCCGCTAACGTACCCAACGCCCAACGTAGGGCCAGACCATGACAACGACGCATGGACGGACCTCGACACACCCCAACTCCCTAGAATCGCCCAAACGGACGTGGAAATGGAAGACAAAACCTGCTGGCACAAAGGAAGAACTTGAGGAACAAGACTACGCTTGCATCGATAACGTCTCTGAAACGATGAAAGACACACTCGAAAGACTCGCACTCCTCAGATCCGTGGGCCTCTGGAAACACCTCCACTATTACAAAGACTGGATACGAGAGATAACGAACCTAGACATCGAGAATAACTGCCCCAACCCGCTGAGTCCCAAACCTGATAACCTCGCTGCGATAAGCGCCAAGCTCACAGAGCTGACGCAAAGAATTAACACACTAGAATCAGGACAGTAACAGCAAAGCACCCCCTGCCCAGGGACCCAGTCACCGTAGCCACCCCATGGCGTTCCACAAAGCCACCTGGGCGAAACATAGCAGCGAAGACCCCCCCCGCCCAAAACCAGCCCAACCCCAACAAAAGACCAGGACACCACGCCACCGGACACAACAAGCCCCGCCACAACGGCGGACCCGAGGTGCCTCATCATCCAGATACACCCCCCGATCAAACTAGAAGAACGCCGAACGGCATCGAAGCACGCAAGAAGATCAATGACCTACTGGAAAAGAAAAAACATACCACACTACCTCAGAGTGATGGCAATCGGATACTCCGTAGCTGGCAACATCAAGGTCACTACTGCCCCCACGTGCAAAGCGTCAGACCTCATCGCCTTCGGACACGAAATAGCGGCCACCATCACTCAGAACGAAGTCGTCTCAGTACTACAGATGTGAACACTACCGCGTAAAGATCAATAAAATCCCCACACATGGCAACAACGAGCTGATTACACCCGGAATGGTACACGAGGAACTAGCCACCTATGTACCACAATACAAAAGCCTCAGATACTGGAGACTGCCAAAATGGCTCGGACAGATGAGATCCGCTAAGAACTTCGATCCGCGTATCATATCGTCGAATCTAACAAAAAAAGACAGGGACACACTGCTTAGCTCAAATCGGTCTACTATTCAACACGAAATGCACGATCACCCCATATGAGGACCGGATCCAGATCCACGCATGCAGCAAATGCGGTATGCTTCCCACCGCACAGCTGTCTGCAAAACAACCCCGTTGCCTGAAATGCGGCGCGAAAGACCACGAAACTGAATCCCACCCCACAGAGAGCGAACCCCGATGCATTAACTGCAAGGGTAAACACGTGAGTGCGCACAAAGACTGCAAAGCTAGGAGAAGCCGCATGGGCCTCCCCCCAACGCCGAGGAACATGCCCACAAACCCACACTGCCCCGACCGACACCCAGACCGAGAAAAGTACGAAAAAGAAAGGCAAAGGTAAGCAGAAACCAAACACATCCCAAACCATACCAGATGCCCCCCCAGAATACGGTCTATCGGACCAAGACCTGAGCAAAATCCTGAGCCAACATCAATCCCCAGCGGCCCAAAAAGCATCCGCAGCCAAAATGGTCAGTGCCAGAGCCAGGGGCGGCTTAACCACAATCCCGTCTATCAAAATCACCCTTCCCAAACCCAAACCTACCGGCAACCAGATGGAAATCGAACCGTTGAGCCAACCTGAAGGGCCAACTCAATGAATCGACGACCAAAAGCAACAGCAACACTGACGGTGTGCAGTCTGAATGTCAATCGCTCAAATGCGGCCACACAGGCCGCGATGCACAACATTGCCAACAGAAAGAACCCCCAAATCGATATCTTACTCATCCAAGAGCCCTGTGGCACAAAGTAAACAACACCCACATCCCAGTCGCCTTCAAGGGGTGGCAAACCATTCTTCCTAAACTACCCATCGCTGAAGGCGACAGGCCTAGAGCTATGGCATACTTCCGGCAGAATGCAAACATAGAACTCACTTTGAGGAATGACCTTGCGTCAGACCTCGATTACTTGATTCTAGATGTTAAAAGAAACGGCTCAACACAACAACCAGTGAGACTCATTAATATCTACAACCAAAAATCGCTCAACATGAACCAGACTAAAGAGTACACGGTGGAAAGACTGGCAGAAACCATGACGGACACAGACATTCCAACCGTCCTCACAGGCGACTGGAATATCCGACACCCGGACTGGGATGACCATGTTGACACACCCTGCCCTAGAACCGTAGACACACTAGAATGGCTTGAAGGTGGATCATACTCACTATGCAATGAACCCTACGTGCCAACCTGGGAAGACAACAATGGCCACTCATCCGTGATTGACCTCACCTTCGCTAACTCAGCAGCTAGTGGAGCCGGGGCCATACATGGCCACTACATTGACACGGAAATCGGTTGTCTTTCGGACCACCACGCCACAATATTCCAAATCGGCCCTCCAAGAGAGCTGGTTGTCAACCCCTGTGAATCCAAACTAAACTGGAAACATGCAAATGAAGAAGAATTCACCAAAGCACTAATAGAGGAGATAACCTGTGAAAATCAAAAAGTAGAAAGCCTAAAGGGCAACCTACTTAATGAGAACCGGCACACAGCGTCACCTGAAGAATTAGAAGAAGCCACGGCTACTATCCACAAAATAGTGGAAAATGCCGCCGCAAAATCCGTCCCACTCAGACGCCCCAGCAAGGCCTCAAAACCCTGGTGGAATGAAGACCTAACTAAGTCATACCGCGAGCTGAGACAAACCAGAGACTCACTAAGAGGATGGGTGAAAGACTTCAACCGCCCATCAGTATTCCTTGCAGACAAAGTAAAGTCCCTACAGAAGGACATACGCACGTGTATCAGAAAAGCCAAACAGGA
Organism: Cantharellus anzutake; assembly: GCF_015039405.1. Classification (NCBI taxonomy): domain Eukaryota; kingdom Fungi; phylum Basidiomycota; class Agaricomycetes; order Cantharellales; family Hydnaceae; genus Cantharellus; species Cantharellus anzutake. The sequence continues at coordinate 237,554 of NW_024067065.1, read as the reverse complement.
ATACTACCGCAAACTCACTGAGGAAGCCAACCCAGGCAACATGTGGGACTTCCGTAAATGGACGAAATGCCAAAGGACATACACCTCCCCCCAATAGTAAATGGAACAGAACACCCAGCGATAAATCACAAAGAAAAATGTACCATACTGCGCGAAAACCTCTTCCCCCAACCACCACCACTACCAGATGCCCCAACAATTAACCTCACCCCCCGCAATGAAGACATAGAATACATCAGTGTAACTAAGAAAGAAGTACGCGATGCCATATTCACAGCCGCCCAACTAAATGCACCAGGAATCTCAGGCCTGACGGGCCGAGCATGGCGCTGGGCGTGGCAAACAATGGAGAATGAAATATACCACCTTCTGAGACTATGTGCCGACTCAGGTTACCACCCCAAAATCTGGAGAACCGCCATCGCGGTAGCCCTGCAGAAACCCAACAGAGACTACACACTCCCCCGTTCCTACAGACTCATCCAACTTCTAGAGGTATCAGGCAAAGCCTAGAAAGAATCCAGGCACGAAGACTTGCCTTCCTGGCAGCAAAGCACCAGCTTTTCCCCAACACCCAGTATGGGGGACTTCCGGGCAGGTCAGCACAGGATGCCCTGCTCACCATCACCCACGATATAGAAGCTGCATGGAACCACGGCAAAGTGGTAACAATGCTCACCTTCGATATCACAGGCTTCTTCGATTTCATCCCCCACTCGCACCTCATTGACACCATGAGGAAACTCCACATCCCCATCCCCATAGTGAAATGGACACACAGTTTCCTGTCAGACAGAAAGGCGGCCATTTGCCTGGACGGCAAGCGCGACGAACTCAGACCAATCACGACAGGTGTCCCACAGGGCTCTTGTGTATCCCCTATCCTCGCCGCATTCTTCACATCCCCAATGTGTAAAGCCATCACAGAGGAAACCGCAAAGAAACTAGACTCAGACCCAGAGCTGAGTCCACAGTACAAAAAAGGACTAATAAAACTCACGCCACTAACGCTCTACGTAGATGATGGCTCACTGGCAGCCTCAGCCCCATCTAGAGCCGAAGCGACGAAAGTAGTCCAGATGGCGTTCACAGCAGCCCACAGCTGGTTGAAGAAACGAGGCCTAAAAACCGACCAGGTGAAGAGCGACTTAATGCACTTCACCAAATCCAGGATCGGCAGAAATGCAGGCCCAGGCCCCGCGATCACCATACCTGCAAACGAAGAGGGCACAACCAGAACGGTCAACCCCTCCAACCTGATGAGATACCTAGGCATCTGGTTCGACCCACAGCTCAAATTCACAGAGCATGTCAAGAAGACAACCGCGAAGGCTGCCAGTGCGGCACACGCACTGAGAATGCTCGGTAACTCGGAGAGAGGACTACACCAGACACATCTGCGTCAGATGTACATAGGAGCCGTCCTCCCAATCGCACTATACGGACTCCCTGTATTCTGGCGCTCTAAACCCGGACTGGTACTCAGAACATTATCCACCTTACAGAATAAGTGCCTGAGAATGCTGACTGGAGCATTCCGAACCACCAACATCAACGCTATGGAAATAGAAGCATCCATTCCGCCCATCGACATCTACCTAGACTACAGGATGGAAATGGAAGCAACCAGACTAGCCCGCCTCCCAGACGACCACCCACTCATCAACAGACTTTACCCACAACAGCGGAGACTCACCACCCCCACCACCCCACCACCCCTCCCAGTGTTTAACCCCCGGGGAAAATACAAGACAGACCCACGAAAGCGATTCTCAACTTGCATCACCCGGATCGCCAACCACATCCTCCCAGGGACAGAGAGGATCAATCCCCTCCTCGAAAGCCCATGGGACATGTCCGAACACGACATCATGGAACGCATCCAACTCTTCACCCCACCCAACAAACCCGGCGACTCATTCAAGCAGGAGTGGGCTGATGACCACCTAGCATTCATCACTGAATGCGAAGACGACCCCGACATCCTCTTCGTATACTCGGACGGCTCCCGATACAAAGAAGATGGAAGGACCAAAACCGGATATGGCACAGTAGGCTACCAATGCGGCAAGGTCATATTCGAGGAGAAAGGCACCATGGGCGAACACGTGGAAGCTTACGACGCGGAGATGAAGGGCCTGAAGACGGCCGCAGATAACATCAGACGAACCCTGGGAGACGGTAACGTCACCATAAGACCCTCGCGCATTGTCATATATGCAGACAACACGAGTGCACTGAAACGCGTCTTCCAGAGCAAACCGCAAAAAGCGCAGGAGTTAGCCAGAGAATTCAGGAGGACGGTGTGTAAAATCCTAACTGAGTCCGAGGACGTCAAAATCGCACTACACTGGTGCCCAGGCCACCTCGGCATACCAGGCAACGAGAGAGCAGACCAATTGGCTAAAGACGGTGCCTGCCTCAGACCAGCCCGACCAAACTTCAAATCCCTCTCATACGTAGAAAGCCTACGCAAGAGAGAGATGGTCGAAGCCTGGACCCACCGATGGGTAAACACCCCGAACTCCCCAAGATCGGGATTCTATGAAGCAAACCAACTCGCGCCGAAGCTGAAACCCACCAGACGCTTCAGCAACCTCGACAGAAAGACGTTTAGCCGAGTCCTGCAATTCCGCACAGGACACACCCACATCGGCGAATACTACCACCGATTTGGCATTACAGCGGAAAGCAGAGAGTGCCAATGCGGCAAACCCACACAAACGAGAACCCACATCCTAGCGGAATGCCCCCGAGTCAGCAGACACAGACACCTACTTGGTCGCGGCAACCAGACCAGGTTCCACATCCTCGTAGGTAAAGTGAAAGGCATAGAAAGACTCGCATCTTTCATCAGGAAGTCCAGAACAGGCGACAAGCACAAGACCGACAGCCACCACGCGGAAAGGAGCACGACCCCAGGGGCACGGACGGCAGGTTAAGCGAGGGAACACGCCAGATACAGAACGGAGCCACGGCAGAGAAGAGGAAGAGAGACAGCCGAGAGGAACAAAATAATTTATTTCCATATTTCTATTTCTTTTATCAACACCACGACAATACCCACCGACACCATAGAACCCGAGGATCCTTGACACCAGACGATACCAACCAGACTACCCACACACACTACGTATAGAAAGTCCCCCCCTCATGTACGCCACGGTGTATCGACGGGACAGCCGCACTGCCACGACATCACGAGGCCGCGGGGTATTAAGATAGATTTATCATCATCACCTTCCCCCCTTCACTCATGGAGCATTTCCCAGAATGGAAACCCCATTGGTTCAGCACGGTGTAGAGCCTCACGTGGTGTTGACAGCACCTGTCAATGGCCATATCTCAGGAACTACTGCACCAATCGGGACAAATGAGGGTTCGTTGGAAAGCTGGAGATGGGGAGGTTGCTGACGGGAGGATAGGCGGGCGCTGTAGCGAAGTGTTGCGGAGTTAACCCTTACAATTTCCATTTCGGATCCGTTGTCACAATTCCCCCATTCATTCTATATCTTTTATTGTTTCTCTGTCCCTGATTGGACATTCTTTATTTACAGTTGCCTATCGGCCCGTTTGCATTTCCCCAGCATTCATTTTATTTCCAGCCCATATAAAATAGAGAAACCTTGTACATAACAAGTTAGTACTGAATAGACCCGTGAAGTGTTAGTTTGAGGTTTTTACAGACCTAGTAGCACCCCTGGACCAAAACCCGACCTCCCAACCTGTACCTGCACATCACTACAACCCTCCCCCTCTTCTCTGTCTCAAAGTCAAGGCGATCGACCCATTACAACATTTGAAGGAACTGAAGGACCAAATGCTATGGAAAGAATGCAAAACTTGGTGGCAGATCTGTATCTCACGCAGCAAATGCGAGTCCATGACAAGGAATGGACAGTACTGTTGACATGGGAAGTGCAAAGACCGACATATCAGGATGCTATGGAAACTGTTAGTAGGAAAAGGAGACCAGCCAAGGACAAACGATGGAATACTTGTGGCAGACATCGGAACACCATCAAGGGGAGCGTTGACACCATTTAGCACATACATAATAACACTATCACATGTAAGAGGATTGGGAAGGAGGACAAAAGGAGAGTGGGAGCAGACAACGGTGGGGGTGTAGTGCAGAATGGAGAAAGTAGACATGTGGAAAGGATCTGGCGAAGATGTAATGAGAATTGAGAAAGAAGATGACATAATTTCAGCATCGAAATTTCACTAATATTGCCATGGTGAAGAGACTCTTTTGGCAGCAACTGTTCCGAGAAAGGAAACACACATAGATCACAAGCGCTGCTAGACTCAACATCACCAATTGTGAGTTGGCCTCAGCATCATCCTGGTTCAGTACAAGGGAGGAGGGTGGAGGCCATGTGGTGAAGTTAACCTACAAGTTCTCATTTTTATGTTCAGGTTGGCGCCAACAGTTATTGTGACAAAAGCGGTGATGCACAGGGGGAACAGAAATGTATCTGTGATGGCTTTTTGTCACAATTGTTGTGACACAAGCAGTGATTGCATACTCTGTTTCTCCAGGGGGAAACAGAAATCACCATTTGTGTCACAATATTGTAACAAAATGTTGTCACAGAGGCGTTCTGTTCCCCCTAGAGGAACAGAGTATGCATCACCGGTTGAGTCACAAAAAGTGTGACACAAAGTTGTCACTGCATTTTCTGTTCCCCCTGGAGGAACAGAGTGTGCATCACCGCTTGTTGTGTCACAAAAATTGTGACTCAAGTTGTCACTGTATTTCTGTTCCTCCTGGAGGTGCCGACACTCTTTCTATTGCAATAGGCTTTCTTCAAGCTGACGAAAGCATAGTGGTACATTTCTGTTCCCCTTGGAGGAACAGAGTATGCATCACCGGTTGGGTCACAAACATTGTGACACAAGTTGTCACCACATTTCTGTTCCTCTAAAGGGATCTGTGTGCTTTCGTCAGCTTGAGGAAAGCCTATTGCAATAGAAAGAGTGTCAGCACCTCCAAGAGGAACAGAAGTGCATCTGTCACAAAGTTTTGTCACAAGATTGTGACACAAACGGTGATGCATACTCTGTTCCTCTAGGGGGAACAGAATGCCTCTGTGACAATATTTTGTTACAATATTGTGACACAAGTGGTGATGCATGCCCATTCAAAAATTTCCACTATGCTTTCGTCATCTTGAGGAAAGCCTATTGCAATAGAAGGAGTGTTGGCACCTCCAGGAGGAACAGAAATACAGTGACAACTTGAGTCACAATTTTTGTGACACAACAAGCGGTGATGCACACTCTGTTCCTCCAGGAGGAACAGAAAATGCAGTGACAACTTGTGTCACAATTTTTGTGACTCAACCGGTGATGCATACTCTGTTCCTCTAGGGGGAACAGAACGCCTCTGTGACAACATTTTGTTACAATATTGTGACACAAACGGTGATGCATACTCTGTTCCTCCAAGGGGAACAGAAGTGCATCTGTGACAACTTGTGTCACAATTTTTGTGACCAAACCGGTGATGCATACTCTGTTCCTCCAGGGGGAACAGAAAATGCAGTGACGGCTTGTGTCACAATTTTTGTGACCAAACCGGTGATGCATATCCTCTAGGGGGAACAGAATGCCTCTGTGACAATATTTTGTTACAATATTGTGACACAAGCGGTGATGCATACTCTGTTCCTCCAGGGGGAACAGAAGTGCATCTGTGACAACATTTTGTTACAATATTGTGACACAAGTGGTGGTGCATACTCTGTTCCTCCAGGGGGAACAGAAATGTGCAAGCCAAAGTAAAACTTGCTAGAGTGCCCTACTGCTTGATGCCCTAGCGCTAGGGCAAGCTGAACCTGGTCCCTAGGAATTTTTTGACCCTAGGGCAGGATGACCCAGGTTAGGGCTAGAGATCCTGCCCTAGGGATTTTTCAAACCCTGGAACCCTAGGCCCCCTCTTAACTGAACTTCGAACTTTTTTTACTTCCTTAGTTTTGCTTCTTCCCTAGTCTAGTTGTCTAGTTCTTGCCTTCTTGCACTCAAGTCTCCACTTTTTTTACTTCCACAGTTCCGCATTTTTGCTCCTTACCTTGTCGTCTTGTTGCCTTGGTGCCTTGTCTAGTTCTCTAGTTCACCTTCTTAGCTTCGAAACTCAGACTTCAAACTTCACTTCTCACTTTTTTTAGTTCAACAGTTTTCCATTTTTCACTTCTTGCCTTGTCTAGTTGTCGTGTTGTCGCATTGTCGCATTGTCGCATTGTTGTGTTGTCGTGTTGTCTTCTCAACTTCAGTTCTAACCTCTTCTCCCCACTTTCTCACCTTCCACTTTCTTCCTATCAAAAATTTTCCTCTGTGGCTGTGCAAAAAAGTGCACAGCCACTTCTCTTTTTTTCATTTTATAATTTTCACTAAAATCACACCTTCCTAACCCTATCAACCATTTCAATTTTCATCCATCCAGTCAAAAGTTATTCCACTTTTAATTCAACTTGCACCCTCACTGCACCCTCCTGCACCCTCCAAATTTAGTCTCCAAAAAAAAATATTAAAAATTTCCATTCCATTCTCTCTCCTGAATATATCACTCTGAAAAACACCCCATATTTATATCTATTTTTTCCACTCAGATATTTCACTTTTTATTTCAGTTGCACCCTCACTTGCACCCTCTGCACCCTTCTGCACCCTTGAAAAAAAACTTCCCCAAAAAATTACAAATAAAATATCTCCCCATTCTATCTTCTCACCATATTCCACTCCAAAAAACCCCGCATTTTTCCCTATTTTTTTCGTCCACTTATCAATTTATTTATTATTTTTTTCCTTCAAATTTTATTTTCCCCATATCTCCTTACCCAGAGCAGCTATTCACATCCTCTTTTTTTCATCTTGTAGATCTCGCCAACAGCTATCTGGAATGCCTATTGCCGCCCATAATTCTCAAAACTGACCGAGAAAACATCGAGGCTTCAGGTCAAGGGTGCAGGGTGCAGAAATGTCAGCGCTTATAACTTTTCAACGGCTGAACCAAATTTCAAATAATTGGTACCGTTAGAAAGGTGTGATTTTTCTCTTTTTTTCAAGCCCGGAAAATCCCGAGGGTGCAGCGGCAATAGCCTATTGCCCCCCCCTTCTATAGAGTTTTTTTTTTTTTGGGCCCCCTTGGCTCAGGCCATGGCTTGACTCGTGACACTCAAGGTAGTGTGACAGCCAGGGCTGTGCCCGATGTGTTGGGGACCACGAATTACTTCGAAGGAACTGGGTCATATGAGGGCCCAAGTGACAGTGAATCCCATGTTTCAAGATCATCGGGTGGAGAAACCGTCTCGACCGATGCACCATCTTTCGAGTTCTGGAGGTATGTTAACAGGCTTCCGGCACATGAGAAGGCAAACAAAGTAGCAAGGAGGGAGGTGTGGGAAGGCTGGGAGCCTATTAGTGCATCTAGGGAGCATGAAGGGAACGTTTCAGAGGAAATGTAACTAATGGCTCAACCAGAAAATTATATGTAAATTATATGTAAATTGTATACACCACAACGTCGATTTGTATGGTTTCTTCCACATCGTTCTGAGGAGTGATGCTTAGTTCCATATCCCAGTCCCAAGCCCGATAGCACAGTTTTGACGGATTTTACCCCATAACACACATTGGACAAGCCCATCTTCCCTCATTCGTCTATCTACTATCCAAATTCCACTTCTCTAGACCCGTCTGTTGGAATTTAATGGGCACACAGTAGGAGCTGAGGCCCTATGGCTATTAGTGGCGTAGTTGGAACTTCTTCAGTTCACTTTAACGCGAAGCTGAGGTGAGAGCGATACTTCGACTGATTATTATGATTCCTAGTAGTTATCTGTTACCCTGTGGCCCTGTTGCTACATGGCAGCGTGAAGACCTAGCTCATTACATCTGGGCATACATGAAGGGATCAACTACACAGGATCAGGGTTACAGGTTCAGCCTAAAGCCAAGCGCGGCTGCCACCTGTACTGAAAAGGTGTCACATGGGCAAGGCAACTTTGTCACTTAGCCCACATGACCTTCCTGGTCCTGACATCTCATATTTCAGCTTCCATCGGACCAATCTGGATGTATAAAGAGGTCTGAGACGACTGGAGATAGGTGGATGTGAGGGGTGAGAGGAGGTGTGGCATCAGGACCGAAGGTGAATATGGGAACGGACAGCGGTAGGGTAGGACTCCGGAGGTGGTGAAGAAGGAGGTCCGGGAGTCGGGTCGGGATCGGGTATGCATGGATATGACACTTCCCTTACCCATTTCTCCTTCCCATTTATTCTCTGGCCTTCAACTCTGCCTCCCTTGACCTGACACCTCGGTTCCCTGTTAGAGATAACTTTCAGTATCGCCCTGCAAGCCTACCTTCGGGCCGCTCCCTCCTTTCTGTTTCTGGGTTGTAGCCCGCCACTCCACTAACCCCATAACCCGACTTGTCAGTAATATTCAGTCGGCTAACATGTAACTCCATTAGCTCCACTCCGCTCGGTCCCGCCATTCATGGGCCTGCCCTCTATGTAACTATATATACATAACTTGTAGATAGGTTACACCCTAGTGATAAAATCGACTAGAGTTTCCCTCTTCTAGTTCTCATTGCCACTTAGTAAATTAGGGCATGGACGTGTAACTAGGCACAGCGCTCCTGGTCTAAGTCGCTGAGGCCAAAGCCCTCCGCCATGGGGACTTCTCCTTCGTCCCGCTTGTGGTCTCTGACAACCATCTTCCTTACTCCACTCCTCCGTCCTCCTCCTGTCCTATCTCCGTTCGCTCCGATACTCACCTCAGACCGAACACCACTCCTCTCACCACCCTCCTCCTACTCCTCCTCCCACTCCTCCGCTTCCTCCTCACAACACCTCCACCCTTCCGTCATTCTCCTACCCTTCAACAGTCCGCTCCGATACTCATCTTCGGACCTGACACCTTTCCTCTTTCCTCTTTCCTCTCTCTTCCCTCTGGCCCTCTTCCGCCAACCTCCCGCCAAGTTACCACCTCCTGCTGCTGTCCCATACCTCGTACTCGGACATCGCTCATACCTTTGCTCCGAGTCTCCATCATAGTTCCTACCTTGGACTTTGACCCCACCTCGGCTTTAGTCCATTGCATTGGTGACCTCATACTACGTAAACACCATTGCCAATATTCCTCGGACTTTAAACCCCACCTCGGTAAGCTCTGTAAGCTCTGCAACCTCTGAGCTCCATGGATCATCTTTGGCACTTTCGCCGCTTGTAATGTATCTTTCACGTTTCCCCCTCATCCCTATTTGGACTGCTGCTTCTTCCCATTCTAGCCAGTTAGTCATCATCCCCACTTCCCCTCATCCTCCTGCCCCTCTGGGCTTCGCCCTCCTTACCTCCTTTCGGATGTACCACAGGTTCTGCCCTATGACCTTTGGTACCGCTCCGCTTCTGTCATCCCTTTGTTCCCATTTGGACGCCTTCGTTCCAATTCGGACCCCCTTTGTTTCCTTGTGCTTTCGCCCTCTCCATTATATATATCAGCGCTTGTACATACTTGTTTTAGGCCTTAGTCTGAAATCAACCTGAAATGCCCCCAAGAGACTTTCCCTCTGCTAGATCCGAAATTAGGGACCCCCAGGACAACCAGCAATGGCACAGCGCTCCACCTGAGTCGCTGAGGCCGAGGTCTTTCCACACCAAGTCTCCGGTTCCCCTCCAGAATCGTCTGCCCTCGCCCAGTTCTAACAGGAAGGTTGGCCCACTGAATGGAAAGAAGACATCAGCTGCGCTATAAGTGGAAGCTGACTAATTAAGATGACAAGGGCGGAGTCACCAGGGGATACAGGTAGCTCCAATGCCAGAGTTACATATCCGAGAAATGTTGGGTGACTCCAATAATTGAAATGGAGAGAGGAAGGGTTTAGAAGTATATAACAAAATGTTGGGGGTCTGTCAGGAGGTCGGAGCAATCCAGGGATTCCGAAGGTTCCGACTTGGAGCCGAGCTTCCGGGATGGAGGTGGCTAAGGGTGAGTGTGCCGAAGTCCAGGCCGGAGCTGAGACAGTAGGGATGGAAGCAGGGTGGGAACGCAAGGAGGAGTGGTGTAGGGGATGGCGAGGTTGTTAGGGAGGTGTAGTGAGGTGGGAAAGTGTGGGGTCAGGATTCTGGGATATGACAGTAAGTAGATCTTATTTCATACTAGATATATGCTGTATATAAGCCAAATCCAATCCGAACTAAAATCCAAGCAATCCGACCGTGTGCCATGTCAGGTGGTATCCCACCAGTTATAGAGTATGCAACAACCATGCAGCTGGTCAGCTAGCACAGCCACCCATACATCAGCTCTAATCAGCTCCCCTCGAGCTGATCAGCAACCATGGATCAGCTGGTCAGCTGGCACAGCCACCCATACATCAGCTCTAATCAGCTCCTCTCCAGCTGATCAGCAACCATGGATCAGCTGGTCAGCTGGCACAGCCACCCATACATCAGCTCCAATCAGCTCCTCTCCAGCTGATAGGCGACCAAGGGATCAGCTGGTCAGCCAGCACAGCCACCCATATAAAAGAAATTCCCACGACCCATAAAAGGAAAAAAATCAGCTGTCCCATACATCAGCGGTAGTACGGTACTACCGGGCTGTCAAATACACAGGAAAGGTGTGATTTTTCTCTTTTATGATACCAAAAAATCGCCATGGCACAAGTATTATGATTCATAATACCCACTGTGATTAGATAGGAGACATTGGAAAGTGACCTTGCAAGCAAAGTAACATCACATGGCCACACGAGTTCCCATCAAATGGGACAATCCCGGCAACAATGGGCATTGAATATTATTACATATAAATAGAGCTAGTTCAGGTACCGATTAGCCACGAGTCCCATTATTCCAGCAAATATCTTTCCCTTGGACTTCGGAATGACATGGCGGTGTGGAGGGATTAGCAGACAGACTTCCCTGAATGACTTCAAATCCGAGGGTTCTTTGTACTCTTCCGGAGTGGCTTTGCTATCCTTGGCCAACAAAACTTCCGGGACGTCTTCAGATAAATCCTCCTTGAATGGATCATGATCAAACAGGACTGATTTCTTAGCCATTTGGCGATTGAACCGTGTTTGGCGATTGAACCGCTGAACCCAGTAATCGTGTAACTCTGCAGCAAAATCTGTGTACCGTTGGTGAAGGGGAGCCCTTGCAAGAAGGGTTGCCGTTTCTGTTGCAGTCTTAGAATGACAGCAGTTACCTGGGTCCTTGAACCATGATGACAAAGGATGAGGACTGATGGTGAGAATTTTACCATCATCTCCTTTATCCATGCAGATGCAGATGTAAATGAGACACCATGCAAAAGACTCCGAATCGTGTCGGTACAGACGTGGAACCGAGCCCTTGAGTGCTTCTACACTGAGGAGGTCCAGGGCCATGAACGGCATAGTTCCAGTGTTGTCCTTCCCACTCGGTCCCTTCTGTTTGTCCAATCGTGCAAGGTCGAAGTCGATAAGAACTCCACGGTTCGTACCTGGCTTATACATCAGGTTCCCTGTGCTGATATCTCCATGGCAAACATCCCCTTCCCACAATCCCCAATGACCTGCCGCGATTGAATGCTGAGGGACAGCACAAAAAAATGGAAACACAACATACAGAAGAAACAGTCCAAATATGCGATTAGCACGTCTTCCTCATCTAGATGCTTGAGCTCCCCCAAACGGTCGAGAATGATGAGGCGAAGCAGTCGCTCCCCAGTCGTGTCTAGCTTCAGAAACTCCCGGATGAACCTTGTCGAACATGTTACATACGGAGGGTCTATGTTGCCATGCATCGTGGGGATGTGATCCTCCACTAGGCTGTTGGTTTTACCGATTTGCATCGCCCGCTCGATGATCTTCACCTCACTAGCCCGCGATTCCTCTGGCCAGGAAGCCTTGGTGACCAGGTTGTTGGCTTCTCGAATATCCACAGAAGTATTCGGATTCGAACCGTCAGCCTTCCTGGCCCCAGCTACAACGGTCGAACGGCCCGTCAGATTGACCCCACCATAGATAAGATCATCATCAGGAAAGATATGAATCGTAGCATCCCGGATGAAGGTGGCTTTGAAGAAGACTGAATCCTTGGGCCCTCGTTCGGGGTAGATACTCGACCCCTCGAACGCAGTGAAAAAACCCCAGCGGGCCAGATCGAACCTTTGCATAATGAGTAGGACCAGAAGGAAGTGAGGCAGGTCATTGGTGATGTCGAAGCCCCCCGTTCGAATAACACTCTGCCTGTCCGACCATGTAATGTATATTTTGCTCCCTAAAACATTACAGCCTGAGTTATACTTGACGGGATTTACGGGGCTGAATCTCGCCTTGTAAAATGAAGTTGATAGCGTGAGTGATGTCAAAGGAGCAGGAGAGCCTCTCTGCAGCGTAGATCCCATTCTGAATGTGGACTGGATGCTTCTGCGGAACCGCCGGACGTTCGGAACTCCCTGCAGCAGCACCCCCAGTCTTGGATCGTTTGGTCGTATTGTGGTCATTGAGCGCTTCTGTCTTGCGCTTCATGCGAGAGTACGCCCATTCTGAGATATGTTCCGACGTGACTGGGCCCTTCCTCGCGGCCACCCTATCCGATCCCCTGGAGCCATCTGCCCAGGAAAATAAGTAACAGATCGCTTCTGAGAGGTGCGCACTCGCATTTGAGCTCAGGTTGCACCTGTCGGATAAACCCAGTAGATGAGACGTCATTATCGAACGAGGAACACAACTCTGATTCTTTGAGGTCTTTAAAGTTGTTGTTGTATGGCCTCATCGGGCTAACTTGCTTCGGTAATCTGTCAAATTTCACTTCTACCGTTGATCGGACCTTTTTCCATGCCAGCTCCAGGTTTTTGGAGCCCGCGGTACACATCTGCGTCCCGTAAGTGCAGGAGTATGTATCGGAAGCATTGCAGGCTAGGTTTCTAAAGGATTCCCATTGAAGTAGGACGATATCTGGTCTAGTCCGGCAATCCCGGTTAAGATCGAGGGACTTCACCATGTGGTTGTGGTTACAAACGAAGACGATCTGTTTGTCGGCAGAGTACTGAGGCAACCCTTGGATATCGACTTTCGAAAGTTGATCTAGGGCATAGTTAGAGGCGATTACGAATGGATCGTACATTTCTGCCTCTGTCCCAGCTTTGAGGCTTACAGTGAGTTAGTCCCGCGCCTAGGGAGTCATGGCCGCACTTACAACTTAGAGAGCTCAGTCCTTAGGGTGGTCCCTTCCTGATTTGCTAGTTCCTTCACCTTCTCAAAGGCAGATAACAGCACCCGCTCATCACGAGCGGGGACAGCTTTGCCCTTTCCCGACAGGCAGAACGCGAGCAAAAAGTCGATCATGTCAACCGCCTTGCATTTCTGGGCACTCTCCAAGTCGACACGGATGGGCTCTTCCATTTCTTCCGCCCTGACGTCGTGTTATCACCAGAGAGGCAAAACGAAAGAGGGATGTCACACCGATAGGATTTCAAAGTTCCAGTCAGCAAACGAGATTGACTGGCCGAACTCGAGCTGGGTCTTGATCCACCACGAATGGGAGTTTTCTGAATCCCTTTGGCGGTATTGGTGGTGCTCCCCTCATTCTCTTCTTGAGGTACACTCATTGAGTGGAGGTATGTTGTCGGAAACAACAAAAACCAACAAATCCGGCCAACTCCGTACATACAGCGGTTTGAATTTTGATTGTCGCGTGATGCAAAATTGTTTCCGCTGAACTTCAGCGGCTGCAAGGGTACGCCAAACTTCCTGACCGAATATCTCTTCAACCACATCAGTTATTGACAAACGGATTGTTGCGCTGTAACATACACGTCTGTATCTATCTTCTATCTGAAGCGATTGTTAATACCTTTTAAAATGGATTATCCAATTATCCCCACCTTCCTGACCGATTTTCTCAACAACGGCTAGGAGAAATCGTCCCAAATTTGGTCCCCAAAGAGGTTGGGTGAATATCTAAGTGCTATTTTTTTTTTCGAAGTGCTGTGCTTAAATTTGAAAAATTCGCTATTGAGAGTGCGCGCGGAAGTTTGGACAGCTCACTCGGCTTGTTCCGAACTCATCCGTTGTACTTGTGTCATGGCGCCTACTTTCCCTACCCCGTCGTCAACTTCATCTCTGGTGCTAGCCTGAGGTCTGTTCAGCGTTGGAGCAGGGCATATGCTCGGCAAGGAAACTTCTGCACTGCACCCAAGCGCTCTCAATCACGGACACTAGAGTCTCAGGATATGCAGGTGCGATCATCCTTGGTATCGTAATATCGTCTTTATTGACTATTCTGTACAGTATCTTCATGGTTTGCTCACTGGGCGCCCGGACCTCTATCTGACAGAAATTCAACAAAAACTAATCGACAATTGTTGTAAGTATATATCTATATCCGGCCTATGGAGGTCACTCAAACGCGAGGGATATACTCTGAAAAAGGTGTGGAAATAATTGACCTTACTATCTGAAGCTTGTGTTATACATATTTATCCAGTGCCACCGTGTTGCTGCGGAGCGTGACGCCAAAAAGCGGGAGACATATCGCCGACTAATTGCTCGCAGGTATTGTCCTGAGCAATTAGTCTTTGTTGATGAGACTTCGGTGGACAAACGCACCACACATCGACTCCGTGGATGGGCAAGGAAGGGACAACGGGCTGACATCCGGGCTAGTCGTGTGCGAGGGAAAAGGTATTTATGCCCATGCAGAATCAAATTATCTAGGCTCTTACTTTAAATTTCCAGGTTTTCAGTCCTTCCGGCACTTTCTCTTGATGGACCACTCTGGGTCGAGGCACGACTTGGATCATACAACACCTGCCATTTTCGCCGATTCATCCGTCGTCTGTTGGATGAAATGCAACCATTCCCAGGCCCAAACTCTGTCATTGTTCTTGATAATTGCTCAATCCACAAGCATGACTCTATCAGACAATTGGTTGAAGATCGGTATGTCCCTCGTCATGATAATTATGACCATATCATCTTATTGCTACCTCAGGGGATGCCGCATGGTATTCCTTCCACCTTACTCGCCGGATTTCAATCCA
The DNA here is from genome assembly GCF_015039405.1 of Cantharellus anzutake. Lineage (NCBI taxonomy): Eukaryota > Fungi > Basidiomycota > Agaricomycetes > Cantharellales > Hydnaceae > Cantharellus > Cantharellus anzutake. Next base: position 222,510 of record NW_024067065.1, on the reverse strand, counting down.
ATTGAAGAATCCTTCTCAGATTTCAAATCAAAAATTCGCCACAATGGTGAGTTGGTGCGGGAAATGATGAGTAGGAGTGATGAGGAGACCATACGACTCCTATGTCACTTATATTTCCAAGTAACCTCAGTTGATGCTGCCGGATGGTTCGAAAATGCCGGGTACTGGTTGCCACCATAATATCCCCTCTATATGCATTTAGAAATCACTGACGTGTCACTAAAAACTAACAAATATGTATCGTATATAGTGATGTCTACTGGATATGAAGGATAATTCACATATAAGATCTCTTCCGAATGTGTTTTATCTCCTTCTCCATTGCATTGTAGAGTTCTACGGCATGCCCAAATGGGATGCCAAGACCTAGCTTCACCAGGCCCTCTGCCCGGTTTTCTTTGCATGACTCGAATAGCACATCAAGTCGGTCAATTCCGATGTCATCAAGGGGAAGAATATACCGTTGAAAGTTGCGTGTTTGAGGGAACTTATGCCTATCTGAATCAAGCTGAGTCAGCCATTCCTCGAGAGCAGGGAATTGGGATGCAGGGATATCCGGTCCATCACTACTTGGGTTGGTAGTGGTTGCATGGTGATCTTGGTGCTGGGGTGCTGGGTAGTCATGTTCGGGGTTGCGGCGACGATAGCTGTTGTCGTGCTCAATAAATCTAGGGTGATTAGGTGGGCGGGTGCTATATTGGTCATTGTAGGAGTGGGGATATGACGGTACTGTGCCATATTGGAATGGTGGAGGTCCCATAAATGGTGGAACCGGCATGTGAGATGAATAATAGAAACCAGGGTGCATTCCCATAGCCATAGGATTTGGCATCGGCATCACATTGCCTCCGAATGAGGCCCCTGTAAGTTGTGTGGCGGTATTCCGCTGGCGCTTCCCAGCAGTAGGTGGGATGCTGATCCCATACTGAATACTGAGAGATTGGGGAGGGTTATTTAGGTCAACACCCTGTTCACCCTTAGCCTTGTCACATGGTCATTCAGTGGCAGTATAGTTGCGGGAATCTTGAGCTCTTACTATTGCTAGCGCCCACCCCTTTAGCGTAACCTCCTCAAGAGGGACATGTACCCCAGATGGTAGGATTGAACAAGGTTTCTGATGGACAGAGCACATTACCGCGTTGCTGAGCAACGCTTGGGTATAGTGCTTGATTGTGTTGCTTGAGACTGAGAGACGCGGCTTTTTGCGGCATTGCCTTTCAGAATCTCCCTCAATTTCACCCTCATTGGAGCCCTTATCATCTCCATCCTCCGAATCAGAAGATGAGCTCCCACTGGACTCCTTTGCTTGCCGCTTTTTACTCTGCGTTTTGCTTGGAACCCGTGATGCCTTTGTGCCAGTGGCTTTGGATTTTTTTGGCTTTTCATTATCGGATCTAGGCTAATTGTCGTGGCAGAATTAGCTAGAGGTGCATTGAACATTGAGCATACACTCACTAGATTCCGAATTTCGATAAATACTATGATGTTGGCTTTCTTTGTGCCCTCGGCTTGCACACTTTCAATCATGAGTAGGTAATCATCTTTATTGCATAGTAGCGTGCCCTTTCCCGTGGCGCTAGTTTTCCATTTGAATTCTGGGATGAAGGTGGCTACCCGTGAAGCCATTGTGACCTCCTGTTGCCACTGTGGAAAAGGCAGTGACAAAGGAAGTCGGACGCCTCGCCAGTCACCACCTTCTGTTTCAACTTTGTACAGTACTTTTGGCACATTGATAGCATTCTGGTGCCTTCCTCCTGCTATTTCGGCCTGTCCCTGGTTCACTGGACACTGATAATCACCTCCGGATGTTGCTTCGTTTGCGTGCACCACGGAGTTCTCTAAAATAGCGCAAAATGAGGTTATCCAGTCTAATGCCTACAAAGAGTGCCTACCACTCTGACCATTAACAATCTCCTGACTATGTATTCCAATGTCGGCATCTTTGTGGCTGCGGTTCCTTCTGGGATAGGAAGGCAACATGTTGGCTAGTTGGTGACTGGCTTCCGCATTATCGATTCCCGCTGCCGACTGTTGTGCTGCAAGGACAAGGAGACCAAGTGCTCCCTGGTGCTCTGTCTCAGCTAGGTGGCTGGTGACCTGTTGTGGCTGTTTTTGAGCGCGAGGGCGAGGGCAAGGGCGAGGGCGAGTGTGTGGTGGTTGAGATGAAATGCTGCCGAGTGTCACATCCAAATCATATGCGGGCTGCTTTGGATCTTGCATGGATGTATTTTTAGAGTTCAAAGTGGCTAAGCGAGAAAGTTTCTGTTGTTGAGGCTTGGTTTTTCCTGGCATATACAGCCTAGAAAGTGAAGCGCAAAAAAAGGATGACGAGTTCGGGGCTGCCCGGACTTGTCCTGTCGGCGACTTGCCAAGCTCAGACTTCCACGCATTTCTTTGCAGGGGTGGCAGCTACGAGTCCGTATGTGTCCTCTGAGGTCTATCAAGGGACCTTGTGGGCATGCAATTGGGTTTATGTATGTGATTTCCGTTGCTGTTGCACACTCTCAATAGCGAATTTTTCAAATTTAAGCACAGCACTTCGAAAAAAAAATAGCACTTAGATATTCACCCAACCTCCTTGGGGACCAAATTTGGGACAATTTCTCCCAGCCGTTGTTGAGAAAATCGGTCAGGAAGGTGGGGATAATTGGACAATCCATTTTAAAAGGTATTAACAATCGCTTCAGATAGAAGATAGATACAGACGTGTATGTTACAGCGCAACAATCCGTTTGTCAATAACTGATGTGGTTGAAGAGATATTCGGTCAGGAAGTTTGGCGTACCCTTGCAGCCGCTGAAGTTCAGCGGAAACAATTTTGCATCACGCGACAATCAAAATTCAAACCGCTGTACACCTATTCCGTACAACCACATAACGGCCAAGAGACGTCCAAGAGATGTTCTGAACACCGCCGGAGTCAGGATCGATGGAGCCTTTGTTCGCTCATTAAGCTAAGGGGAAAATACCCTGAATATCGCTTCGAATGGGACATGTCAGCGAACGATCGTCGCGACGTTGCGTTAATTGTTGCGATGCCTCGGTCCAAATACATCATTCCCGGGTTGAATAGTCAGGTCGAAACTTATCTACATGTAAGGGTGCGTTATTAATAGGACACGAAAAGAGCGGGTCCATTGAACAAGAGAAGGGTGGGCCCTCATAACTACAAAGGAGGGCCTGGATGTAAATTGCATGCATCGTTTTTCAACCAACGCGGACCTGGATGATCTTTAAAGGAGCACTGGAGGATAAGTCTCCTAGTGCCCAGGTAAGGCGGAATCTTCATCTATACGGCTCCCGCAAAGCCAATATGGAGACCTGCAACATGAACTAGGGCCCACATCTCGGGAACAAACCTAGAAGCTCACCGGCATGGTAGAGAAGAAAACGAAGTTGTTGTTTGCAATATAGTGTGATGGGTATTGTCGAGGTGACTGATGGCAGGCGATCAAAAGAGAATACAGGTGGTTGCTTTTTCTGGTCAGCAGCGAATTTTGTTGGTTCCCCTCTTTCCGAAGGTGCACTTCTCTCAAATGCTATGCCGGCGTGGCAATACTGCTGGGCAGAACCTTGCCTTCTGGAGAAGAAAAGGGTCATTGCCGGGCAAGTGGATCATTGCACTCACGGACACGCGGAAACCTGCTCGATATTACACTAGAGGGTGTAAAATACAAGATCTCTGTCTTTTCTATCTACAAAGGTTCTAGCTTATATACGGTTCTGTACGCTTATCGCTTACAGTTGCTCAGCTAAGATATCAGCTGTGAGGTGATAGTCACGGATCATGCAAAGTATCGCTTCATGTGAATCTAGTTGCTGTTGTGAGGATGCGAATGTGAGGTGGAACAGGAGGGGGTGTCATCGGTGTAATGAGTGTCAAGTTGAAATGCACATATGTGAATTGGACTATCTTACCGTGTCAGAATCTGACCCATATCCGATATCGTCATCCATACACTGTGCCCTGTTCTCGTTGGTTTTCTCCTTCAGAGCATAGGGATTAAGAAAAGAGAAACAATGAAAATCAGACTCAGGGACATACCAGTTTCACAGCGCGAATCTACATCACCCGATGGTGAGCGAGGTCATTTAATTGCAACGGCTGTGATCGATCCCATGGTCCAATTCATATAGAGGGGTATGGTACGGTGACGAGTCGCTATGTCTCGGAAACTCCAGGTCGGAGCCAGATGTGACTCATCACTGCCTTTAGCGCTGCATCCCACTGGTTTTGGAGAGTTTGCCCACGTATATCCTTCCATCGTTGGGGGAACACACTTATGAACCTATTCTGGTTTCCGCCGATCCCTGGGTTGACCCCACCTGGGGATCGGAGGTGTCACAGACAATGGGACTCGGGATCCGAACGGACCAAGGGGGAAGGTGCTGGGACACGACAAGGACAGCTGGGCGGCAATATCCCGCCCAAAATGCAAGAGGTCTCGCAGTACTGGTCAGCATTTTCATGCATCTCGCAACCAATTCTTGTGGGACCTGTACTTGAGCCTGCAATTGAGAAAACAAACAACTAGATTCTCTTTCGAGATTCCAGCTTCTCCTGCATCCCTCACAGCATCCAATACTGATGGAGCTCCTCAGATAATTCCGAGTTGGCAAACAACGTTTCCGAAGAGCGTAATATGCAGGCTTTCACAGTCCACAGCAGCCTCGTCAACGCATGGATGAGGCCCACATGCAGCTTGACGTCCATCAAATGTTATGCTATGCCCTAAGGCACCAGTCGGGTTCCCTATAGATGGCAACTCCGAGGTCTTGTAAGCTGGTGACATGCTGGGCGATACAGAGAAGGACGGATCGTGAGTGTCCTCACTGACCCAATAGGTAAGCATCAGTTCAATTCCAACACGATGGTGTCCTGATACACCAAAAATTGCCGAACTCATTCTATACTAACATAAAAATTTGTCCACACAAATGGAAAAGTATTGCGTACGCGTTGTGATAACGGTATCCGCGCCCCAGCTTAGGGTGTGATGGGTCATGATTGGAGAGTGCAAAAATCTTCCGTACGAAGAACTTCGTTAGCTTCGGCAACTTCTGTATCCCCAAGCTGTTGTAGGAGTGCCACTGCAAGTTTATTGTCGTAAATGTTCTTGGGTGTGGATACAGTCATCTAAGATTGTGGATCAGATCTATCGGTTTCGGCCCCATTTCACAGAGTCTCGCCTTGATTGCTGCCTGAGTAAGCCCCCTGATTCTCGGACCCCCTGTAGAAGGGGCATCGCTGGCAGACCTCATGACGAATGGGTCGGAACAAAGAGCGTTTTCATCTCCAACGGTGGTGAGGAAGTAATCGAACTTTGGATCATAAGATTGGGAATCGTCCGTGTATCCGAACCGCTGGGCAATCGGGCAAATGCTTTTCGGAAGTGTTGCACCGAACAGCTTGGTCGCTTGGTCAATAACTCCGGCCCGACTACGTCCCAGAACTGGGTTAACAATGGGTTCAAACTGAGCAGCAGCGAAACCTACAGTTTACCCTTGTCTATGTAACTTCTTAAGAAGTCGACATGCGTTAGCGAGTCAAAATTTACGGGGTCATCGGGATGGTCATCAGGAAGGTTTGTCGATCCACGAAACTTCAACTACAGGTCCATCCATTGAGCTTCCAGCCTCTTGGCGTATGCAGCATGTCCTCCCACAAGGACTTTGGAAACGCGCATACGTGCACTGTGACAAGAGATAGTAGGAAATACCTCTGAGAGTGCTCCCCAAACTGGTTTCGAGAGGTGGCGCCAGCGAGCTCTGATGATGGTGCCGGCGTCTCGAGCAAGCTCGTCGAAGTCATTGTTCCAACTGAAACGTCATCGAGCCTTAGGAACTGCACTAGTGTTCGCTTCTGTGAGTGAGACTGAGGCCACTGTAAGACATGCTGGATTAATCTGATCTTGCACCTCTTCTTTCTTCCTTTTTCTGAGTCAGACCTTTTCGAAGTAGGGGCCGGATGGTTTGGCGAGACTTGAATTTAGTTATCAGCTCCTTCACTGTTTCGCCTCAGCAATCTTCAGGGACAAGACCTTATCCAGCTCACAATGAGGTTTAGTCTGACCGAGTAATCGCTGTTTTTCGTTCCATAACCTCCTCTGCTCCTCCCTCCTCCATGAAAGAGTTGATGGCATCCAGCAGTGCCCCAGTGATCTCTTTCCAGAAGGTAAGATCAGGCTCATCATACGCACGAGTATTGATATCCAAGCACGATGAAAGGAAATCGCGCTGCAATTTTGCCAGCACATAGGAAGCGCTCCACGAGATTGGCCGTCAAATATGGAACGCAATAGAAGGATGACCTTGGAAGAGGGCACGAGGCAAGGAGATGGCCCTCGGTCGCTGAGACTGTTCATTGTCTTACTCAGGGTCTGCGGATCTAAAGACATCCCTTCCGGAGTACTCATGACTACACCATCCGCGATCCTCCTTTTGATGACCTTTTGGAACTGTTCATATATTCGATCCTCCGACAAATGTGCGATCCCTCCAAGATCCTGAAGAACTGTCAGGAGTTCTTCCTGTCGACGCAAAGCCGTAAGATTGGCATTCCTGGGTGCTGGGTGTTGAAACCATGTCAGGAAGGCGCCACAGCTGACTGCTGGGGAGACTCACCTCTGATCCCTTTCCGAGAATGCGCTTTGGTTGCTCCCGGGTTGTGCTGATCTGCGGATGGGGACGCACCGTTTGAGGGGGGGCCGAGAAACCCCAGATTCAACATTTGTCATCTTACGACATTTAGTTGGATTTTTTCAGATAAACCTGCTATCGCAGGACGCTTTGTGGCTTTCCTCGTCTGTGAATGACTGTTGAACACTTCACCTGTCGAGAACTAAATGAGATACACACTGATTTCAACATAGGATCCTCGATTATCCCAGGACGTTGGTCATTGATTAGAATCGATTGTTCGGGTAAGCCACCACCAATTAACCTCGAATTGACAGAATTTCCATTATTGGAAGTACCCTCTCTGGATCGACCTAAGGTTAGATCTCCGCCTTGTGTTGTTTCATGCGTAGCGGCAGGTGGGCTCTGAGGATCCTGCGCCAAATTCCTGTCCTTTGGTGGCCTGCCATGTTTCTTTGTGCCACTGATGGAATATTTCGAATAGCGTTAGTCTTCTTCTCTGGCACACTCCACTCCTTTCGTGGGCAGCCTTTCTTGACAGTCCCATCAGGTAGTATTGGATTCCGATTACGAGGAATCCCATCTGCTTTAAGACTGGTCCTACGATCTCGCTTCATTGTGGGGCGACAGAAATTGTCGACATATTTTGCCAGGGTGTCAACATCCCCATCGTAAAATTCTTCTTCGAGGAATTCTCCAAAACTTGCCACGTCAGACAAGTCCTCAGCCAAAATATTTCCGAGTTTCTCAGTGACAGCATTTGGATCAAGTTGTGAGCGCTGAAGAACCGATTTTGTCCAGTATTCCATGTGGCATTCGCGCCCATAATGCATAGCTTCGGAGACGATAGCGAAATGGCGGAGATGATGGGGCACTGGATGTTCCTCATTCTTCTTCATGAGATGTTCGATTGTCCACACATTGAACTGACTGAGGAGCGCTGTCATTTCCTAGTAGGTTGTTAGCCTGCGAGAGAGAGCAAAGGGTGAGACAGGTCATACATTGTGTGTCTTACCACGTTGGGATAAAATATCTGCAATTTCAGTTAGCTGGCGATGAATAGTGACATTCCACTTCGCCAACGTCTCCTCACTAGAATTATGTGATATGTCAGGGTCCCCTGTGACACCGCATTTCTCACCTTTATGGGATATTCCCTGGACACGTTGCCCACCTACGGTGGGGCGAATGCAAATGATCATCTTATTTCGAGCCATTTTTGATGGCACAAACACTCGTTCAATAAGCCCGTGGCGTTCCATGTTAATGATTTGGCGCCGGAAAAGTCGTCGATCCGCACGAGTAGGGTTCTGACATCCCTGAAGTGGTGCAATACGCTATTAGCTGCTCCACCTGAAGGGGAGTGTACCTACAATGGCGGGCAATGCATTTGTGTAAGCATGAGTGTTGTTGGCACGGTTTCCCAACAACTTTTTGACACGCACAGCAACTAATGGGAAACTTCCGAGTGTCAGAGGATCCAAAGGCTCAAATTCCAAGGATTTGACAGCTTCATCGATATCATGTTGGGATTTTTCCTCCTCATCGACCAGCTCTTCTTCGTGGGTCCCATAAACGGTGGAGGCAATGGCAAGTCCATTCTGAGAAAGCCGCTCTGAACTTCTATCGCAATAGACTGCAGTTGTCTCTCCTCAGCAACCAATTTTTGCCACACTTCGCTATGTTCCCAAAAGGAGCGATGAACAACACAATTCTTGGAAATCCCAGAACTGTGGATCTTGTGCCTGATGGGACGAGGGAAGTGGCATCAATTGAAGTAAGCGATTTAACACAAATGATGACTGACACTAATTCGAGTTCCTCCAGGGATTTGACAAGGTGGAACATCGATCCGAATGAGTATTTGGCGGTCTTGGCACAAGCAACCAGCTTGAGCACCATGTATGCCATGTCTGTCATCTTCGAGGGCTACTCCGCGATTAAATTAGTTGTCAACATCCAAACACATTCCACAAGCACCCACTGACTCTTGCATGAGATCCTGTCAAAGTCCGGAAAATTGTTGAAGGGCGGAGGTCATCGGATTGGGAGCAACGGAGACTTGCGGAATTTGAGGACAGAGGCCTATGGAGACCTGTCCAGTACATATTACAAGGGAGGATATATACTGAATAAAATTATCTGGTTGGAGGTGCTAATATTTTGTGCGTCGTGGTGCCCTTGGAACAACCTAAGCACGAATCAAACATGGGAGGATGATTCATTGAGTATCTCCCAGAAAAAAACCAGCCAGCCACGAGTGTGCTCATACCGTAGTCGCCCTCAAAACAAAGTTCTCGCACGCAGTATTGCACAAGAGTGTCCATGTGTCTGTCGTAAGAGTCAGACTTGGTGTCGGGTTCAAATGAGTTTCACAGTATGCATTCCTTGAAAGGCTTCTTTGCGCTTTTGGTACAGTCGTGGGTCGTTGCCTAGTGTTGGTAGAGGCGTCAGCAGCGCTCACTGATGTCTATCGCTGTTTGTGTCGCTGGGAAACGTGACTCGTTGAATCAACGTTGAATAGGAGATCTTGGGCCATCAATGGTGCATGGCATCAGATTCAAGTCGCTCCTTGCAATGACAACCTCATGTTATGGAATGCGGTGATATTCGGACCAAGTAGCCGATGGAACATTCAATTCGACGAGTCCTATCCCAACAAACCCGCCACCGTTGTCAAAATCATCCGAACATCCATGCAAACGGAGAGCTTTGCTTCAGAATCGCTGGTCACCTACCCACGATGTCGCTGCGATACTAACGAGCATCCAAATGTTAGTTTCACGGTCCCATCCCTATGGGTTTCATTAGTTTTGACCCAAACCCTCGTCCAGGTCATCTTATCCTGGCACAACACCATTTGAGAGCGATTGATTACATATTTTCACAGTCAGCCCTCCTTCTGCTTCCTCTTAGGGCTCATGTAAATATATGTGACAAGTTTGGTAGCAATGCGATATGCTCAGAGTCGACATCGGGCAAGTCAAGAAAGTGCAGATTTGCACATTGAGCACCTCGTAGAGGCTGCTATTCTACCTTGGGGAGGACCCCCCAAGCCCGCGTCAAGCCAAGTCAGACACATGCGAAGTTTAAGAGTTGATAATGGTGTCAAGGCTAGGACGTTGGATTACCAGAACCCCACAGATGCCCCGAAGCAACGCCCCGAAACGACAGCGGAGGAAGCGGACGGAGGGGACGATGCATTTCCTGCTTCGACTTTCGTGTGCAGGATCGAAATTTCGAGCAAAGTCAACTGAGCGTGACGATCCAAGCAAGTAAGCAACGTTAGTCGCGAGCCATTGAAACAAGAGGTCAGAAGTGGGAATGGGCATACTTACTGATCAGTCCAAATCCTTCTAATTGACCAGTGGTTCTCCCGAAGGCGATATCAGCACCAATTGCATAGTAGCCTAAATCCGCAGGTCAACAACTAGTAGTGCTGGAGAAGAATCACATACCAAGCACGTACTGAGCAGGGCCATAGGCCCACGAGTCTTGTCAGCAAGCTCCTCACGAGGATGTCTTCCGAAAACAACATCCTGTACATTCTCACGACCTGTCTTGGAAATCCCCAGTGGATACGCCACAGCAACCGTGGCACGAATACTGGGTCTTTCCGACCTGATCTTGGCCTCCTCTTGCAGTTGGCCTGCTTATTCCGGGGGGAGGAGAAATGTCCATTGTTGTCCCAGGATGCATGGAAGGGATTTTCAGTACCAGATGAGTTCGGTGGAGTCCAGAGAATTGCACCCTGTACTACGGGCCAGATGAAGCTAGCCATCTCGTGCCTTCTCTGGCTAACCACCTCCAAATTTTGCCTCGTTTGAATCTGAAGGTGTCAAGGGTGTAAATGTCATTCCACCTATCTCCGCGATTTTACCGGATGTGCCATCTTTCCCGTCCATTTCTTCTCCGCCGATTTTGGTTTCGCCTCCTGCCCCAAGTTTCCCCCCATTGCTGCCCCATCCATCGCCCCCACTCCTGCTCTACCTCCCGTGTCATCTCATTACCCACCAATGCCGTACCTGCGTCACTCTGCTCCCCCTCTTCCTGATGCCATCTCCCCTGAGGATACGGCGAAAGCTAAGAAGGCTGCGAAGTACGCTATTAATGCGCTTGATTATGATGATCTTGATACAGCCAGGAAAGAACTCGTAAAGGCATTGGCTATTTTGGGCGTTTCTGTCGAACTTTTAGAATCTCGCAATTTATTTCTTATACATACCCCTCCCTTAATTTGAGTTCCTCATTGGTGTTCTCCGGTTTGAGACTATGCGCTCTGTACGCCTTTCGCTCCGCCTAGTTTGTTTTGGGTTTCATGCGTTCATCTTTCTCTCGACCCTCGTCCCATACATTATTGTAGCACATTCACACTCTTCCCCGTCCCATTATTGTCTCTGTTCTTCTCAATCTACCCCCACCTTGGGGCTTCGCTGTCAGCTACAAGTTTTGTCTGTTTCCCTTTTCCTTAAATCCGTCTAGCGCCAAAAGTGGACTGATATTCTGACCGGTATATCGTAACTAGCTTGCTTTTCTTTTCTTTTCCCTTTAACCAGATATCCACCCATTCTAGTAGTACTAGTACGGTTGATCGACTCCGATCAATTCCTTATTCTATTCTGTTTCCCATGATTCCCCTGCTTCCTAATGATGGTCTTTTTTCTGCATTTGCGCCATTGCCTGTCCCCGGATTCGGGTCTGAGCTGTATGTGGTTTTTGCCGATTTGATTCCATAGACGATTTGCTGTTACCATACGCGAGTTGTCGGGGCCCAGATCGGACCATGTGTAGCACCATGCATAAGAGCGCACGGAGAAGGTTGTTGCGTTGATATGTGGCAGTGCGGCAGTCCCACGACACCACAACCTGAGGGGATCGGCAATACATGGTAAGGGTGCCTGGTTGGTGTGGCAGGGTGACGGAGTCCGCTGGCTTGTGGTGTCAGGATTATCGGCTGTACTGGATGGCTATGTACCTACAGTGTTTATGAACCTCCGCCTCTTCTGCGTGCTCCGGGTCGATCGCGCTCCCCTGTTCCCTTGGGTGGTGCAGCATGGCGCCCGTTCCTTGGGTCGATTTCTGGAAGAGCGTACAGTAGGACACCTAGCGATGGGGACGACCAAGGGTGGTGGATAGTGATGGAGGATCATGAGTAAGAGTTTGATGACAACATTGCACTTTCAGGGGTGTGGGCGTCGAGTGTTGGTCAGGTCAATGTCACAGCCTCAGGTACGCTGGAGTTAATTATAATCGGTCAATGGCATAGCATTTGGGCGAGCATGTCGAAATTAATTGCGAAGGGTGCCTACGCTAACCACCAGATACTGGGCAAATGACAGCGACTTCTTCACCCTTGAAGTAAACTTCATTCACATCCCGTTCATCTCAGCATCCACACTCCACGAACTCTCGTTCAAGACATCCTGTAGAGCAGGGTGACGTTCCGCTGGAAGACGAGCGAGCTGACCAAGCGTGAGTGAAGTATCTGGGAAAGGAATCATCTCGGTGTGGAGACCTGTTGCGGATTGAGTAGCTGCAAAGTACAGCACAGTCACAAACTGGTTCCCAGTGTTCTGAGCAGCCGGCAAGGATCTGGACATGACCGACAAAACACGCTGAACTCGTGTCGATCTTTTGATCTAATTCGGAGTTTGTGGAAAAGTGTCTGAAATAATGAAGTTAATTACAATCAACTTCCTCTTTTGCATGCCCACACTTTCATCGACCGATCCGCTGACTTCGTCATACAAAGAAAAGAGAAAAGGAAGTCTGACCTCTAGGTGCTAGTGCTCGTCATCACTCGCGTAAGACACCCACCCATCTATGTCCCTGCGTATCTCTACTTTCCATCCAAGAACCACGATCGGCGTCTCACAAGTTGATATGAAAGATCGCCATTTCTCGTTTGGCAAATACGGGACCATTATCTTGAGCTCTTTCAGGCACGGAAGTCCTTCAAGGCTCCGTTGGAGGACCATCACAACGTCGTCGTCCGGAAGCTGGAAATAAGGGGAAACGATGCTGAGGTATTCAAGGCACGGAAGGTCATGTCCAGTGAAAACGATGGCCTTTTCATCCAGTAGGTCCACAGATTGGATTGTAAGCATGGAAACTGGACTGGTCGACTGCCCGAGCGTGGTCAATGCCCCGAGAAGTTTCCCATCCTCTTCACACCATATCAGTCTGACATCTCGTACCGGTCTGCCTGGGACTAGGGCTTTAACAACCTCGCATGGGCCAGTCAGCCCTAAGCTGGGCATTGCCATGGGCTTCGCTTCGCCGCGACTTCTTGGAGAAATCTGGAGACGTTGAAGGGGTCTTGTATATTTTCGGTGGGGTGGTGTGAAAGCTTTGTGCAGTCTTGGCATGATGCTAAGCCGTAATTGTAAGATGTTGGGACAGAGCGTCAATACCCTTGAGAGCAATCCCAAATCCCAAGTCTTATCAACGGTTCTCAAATTGTCAGTGCAGGCTCCGTGCAGAAGAAGCCTCGGTGTCTTCTTCTGGCGTACATTTCTCGGAAGGTCCAACCGGAAATTATGAGCGGGCAGGTCAATGAATAGTGACCACACAAACGATCCCCGCAATTGGCCGAGTGATGACTGATTGGAAGAAACCCAGTGCGATTGTATCGTCCTCAAGTGAAACAATGCGATACATCGCACGTTCAGCGACCGCTTTCCAGTTCCTGCTGATGCGTGTCATGGCGCAAAGATCTGCTTTGCGAGTGATATATTCTCCCAAATCTCAAAGGGAAACTTTGAACGAAAGGTTGGGTCCACTGCGTGAGGAATAGCCTATCAAGCATTAGATCTGACTTTATCATTCACGATGGATGGTTGGGAGCGAAACATTCGTTTGATAGCGGAACGGAACTACGAAGGCAAGTCAGTCATGAACAGTCACCAAACCCAATCCATACCTGATGGTTCATCCTGTCGAAAAGTCAGGAAGATGAGGATCGCAGCCGGCAAGACACGGGCGTGGCCTATGGATAAGCATACGGCTTATATATATAATCCAAGTAGCGTGTAACTTGTGGTAAAAGCAAGCCACAGCCGGTTGGCACCGGTATGCAGCGATGCGAGCTGTATGTGTACTCCAGCCATGGGCGACTAGGATACAATATTGAATCTTGATACGTTGCAAGCTTGATTGACATAGTTTACAGGTACACACAACCGTCAAACCAGGCTATAAGTGGGGACTCGGATTCATGGAGGTTCATTGGGCATGCAGGCGAAGATGCTGCAACCCAATGTTCAGTCTTGCCTTGGCTGTGGCTTAGCGGAATCATATCGCATGCTGAGAGCTTCCACAAAACCAGCTGGTTTGCATCCAGATGATCCGGTTGGTGGGCTAATTTAAACTTCATAGTGTCGCAAAGGAAGTCAACAGATTCGCGAGGCGACACATTCAGAGAAAAAACACGGCAGCGAGGTGGTTTCTTCCATGGTCAACCGCCAAGCAAGTAAGAGTGATGGAAGTGGCCATGGGCAACTGTTCTCGGAAAACCGGCAACAGCCGTTGTGACGGCCATTCAAACTGTGCCAACTTCACCAAATAATCATCACAGAGGGCTGGAGGCCTGCCGATGAATGCTGACATCACAATAAATGACTCAATCGGCTTGCACCGAGGTGCGAGGATGCCGATTACCATCATCTCAAACTGATCTCTCACGCCAGGAAGACCGCACCTGCAGAAATAGATCCATTCTCCCAGCCCAATCACACTAGTACGATTTCTGACCATGAATATTTTTGCGTTGTGCCGGGATATGAGTTTGCCCAACGACCATGGCAACCTGTTCCGTGGGCCGATTGGTGGCACGAAACCAAACGAGATGCCTGAGCTGCATGAAGTGTTATGGCTTCTTTCACTCAGTGGGCATCCGTGAGCACCGGATGGTGTTGTGCTATACATTCCATGTTACGCTGACAACATCTCTGTGACCCAGCCGTTTGCACGCTGCAGGCCTCGCTCGTGTTGCTGTGAATTTTTGTAAAACAGATTTTTCGCGCTGTTTAACTTCGACTGTAGGCTTGTTGGGTTACCCAGCACTGATGCCGTCGAACCATCATCAAAGCAAGATTACCAATGCAGCGCAGGGCTCGACACCAGTGCCAGGAAAGCGAGGAGAAACCGATTGCAAACACTCCATCATATTTCGTGGCGAAACTAACGAAAATTCGTGGTTTTCGAGCAACGGCGGAATGTGTATGTGCGATTCCCATAGACATTGACAGCCTCTTTGGGCTCTGGTGGAATTTCGTGCTGCGTGGCTCGTCGGTTCGGGCCTTGGCATTGATGGAGACGGTGCAGTTTGGCGGTTTTCGTGAGTGGTCCAACGGTGCGCACCATGCTCGAGCTGGCAGCCCGGCGTTGCTCGTCTCTGTGAGCGACCTCGCGTCCTGCTATGTACTTGCCTACGTAGACAGGGATTTCGACCGTACCTTATGCCAAGACAAAGCCGCCCAGTTGCAGGCGAGCACTTCGCCCCACAATTCATCGCCTCAAATACCATTGAAACCTGTTCATTCTGGTGATGTCAACCCACCCTCCTAATCCCAGGAGTATCATCCCAAATGGAACATCCTTAGGCTCTGTTCAGTAGAAAGAAAGAAACTGCTTGTGTCAGGGCATCCCATATGTACCTATACCGTTATTTTTTAAAATGCCATCATATATGATAATGGCCACATGCAAGACTAGCAATATCAAACAACATCGCATCAAGTATCAACAAAAACTTATCACTCTATTGGCACCATTCTCATTGCTCCACGGAAATCCTGACTGCTCTGAAAGTCTTTTGATGGCCCAGTATATCTGTTTTAACTATGGCAGAGATATAGTCAGTGGTCTGATTAGTCACTCATCTCATACTCACCTTGCCATACTTATTCTTACAAGCACTCGGCTTGAACACAGTCCCACATTCCTCAGTTAAGTGTGCGGAAACTGAGTTCCAAACCTTGTCTTTGAACCCGATATTCAAGGTGCCACCTGCACGCTTAACTTCAAGAAGGGAGTGGACAAGCTCCGCTTCCTCATGCAATTTCCAAACAGCATGCTCAGAAGGTGGGTTTGTGGATTCCCTCTTGGCCTGGGGTGTACGACGTCGTTTGTTATCAAGGGATGGGTCTGTGTTGCCAAGATCAGCATCCATACTTGTAACAATAATTCACACTTAATTTACATGTGAGGTTTATAAGAAAAAAGCTGTAGCAAGAAATGACAAAGAAACCGGCATGCTGAACACTCATCAGTTTCTTCTCATTTCTTGATGAAAGTGGCAGAAGAAACAAGAAAGAATCAGTCACCTTTTGAATGAAGAAACAAAAAGAAACAGGTTTCTTTCTACTGAACAGAGCCTTAGTATATGGATGATTCGACATGGTGTTGAACCTCACGTGCTCTCAACAGCACCTGTCAATGAATATCTCATGAACTACTGGACCAATTGGGATGAATGAGGTATCATTGGAATGCTGGAAACGAGGAGAATTATGATGGTAGGTGAGGAGAGCACCATAGAGGAGTTACCTTGCAAGGTCACTTTCGAGTCTGGAATTCCTTAGCATTTTTCCCACCTCCAGCAATGTCACCTTGCTACTTGGTCTCTTGCACTCACCCTCTCATTTGATTGCTTTGGTCATCCCTGCAAAGCCATGCTTTTTGTCAGAGTACACCCACTTCCGGCCACTTCCAGCCTACTTACCATCATGATCTGATTCCATGATCTATGATCACCCAGATTCCATGATCCATGATCCCTGTACAGCCTTATGATCTGATCCCACTCAAGATCCATGTTCCATGATCCATGATCCAACACAGCCAGACAAACCTGGATCATTGATTGTTGGTATGTACAGTGCCTCGTAGATTAGTTGTGTGTGTGGGCTACAGTATATTACACCCTGAGTAGCGAGCAGGAAGACCAGCTTTCTTCTCTCATTTCCCCTCGCTGCTCAGCTGGAGCCTGTGTCGCCTAGCACACCTTGCGGTTCTCCTATTGAGACCAACCCAGACCTTCCTAGTCTTACCTCCACTTCCACTGGATACTCGCTACCAGTACGCTCCCAGGAGCGCCAAGTTACCATTGGCCAACCCACAGGTTGTACTTCCAGACACTCATCCCATTCCGCTCTCCCTCTGATGGCTATGCAGCCACCTCCATTAGTGAGCCGAACGGTTCAGGTTGGGTTCCCCGGAACCCATTCCTGTAACACTATTTCGATGTCATGGCCACTCCCTGCACCCGGACACTATAGAAATGGGCCAATTAGGCCCCATTTTTATAACATGGGGGATGGCAGGTTCATGGGTTAGGGTCTGGTTTTTGATAGGAACTGTAGTGGTTCCCAGAAATCCCTATGGGTTATCGCAGGTTATGGGTTATCTCAGGTATGGCCTATCATGGTTTCAACTGTATCTGCCTATCTAATCACAATTCCTGGGTCCTGCAAATTTTTTGCCCAGGACTGAATTCCAAGGTCCTCCACTATTGCCAATTCTCCATAACCTCACTGACCAATACTGTACTAGCATGACCAACAACTGGTTCCCACGGCCTCCGGGAGTTGCCGGAGGCTTTCAGTTGTATTAATTTTCAATTCAATCCAAGACCCTCACGTTATGCATTACCGGTTGTTGGTTGTGCTAGTACAGTATTCCCACTTAATTTCATTGTACATAACTTCCTGCTAATCTAAGCAGCACTATACGTCGATTAGTGATGTATCGGCTCTCAATGCAAGTCCTGTCCTTATATACATCTAATGTTAGTTCTACACCACTGAAGTGAAATGCAAGCAGTAGTCAAAGCATGAAAACAAAGACCCAAAGCAACATTATGTTCACCGTCGATTGCCCCAAAAGCTCCTCCTTCCCAAAGCTCTCAAAGCATGAATGTACGGTCTGGTGACCACCAGTGGCATCGGGCTGTAACTTCCAATGCTGATTCCTCTGATGTACCATTTCTTCACTGTACATATCATTCAATGCACTTCTGCGCCATCCTGTCATATCCATCCCCGGCCATCGACTTCCAGTCCCTCCGATCCCTCCAGTCTACCTCCGCTCCTTCTTCACTAACCTCAGAGCTCCCATATTCCGCAATCCTCTCGGTACCCCTTGATGGTCACCACCCCCTCCTTTCAATTTATTACCTATGCCTCCCCAAGTACGGAGCCCCGAAGACTTCCGGACAGCTCCGACATCCACTAGTGCACTCCTGCCTCCACTGGGCAATACACTTGCCTGCCCTGCAGAGCCCACCTTCGGGCCTATCCCTCCTTTCCGTTTCTGGGTTATCGCCTGCCTTTCCGTTAACCCCGTGACCCGACTCGTCGGTAATATTCAGTCGGCTAATGTTTAACCCTGTTAGCTCCGCTCCGTTTGGCTCTGCCATTTGCGGACCTGTCTTTGCTGTAACCATATATATATCCAACTTGTACATAGGTTACACTTCAGTAATAAAATCGACTAGAGTTATCCCCCTTCAGTTCTGGTTGCCAGTTAGTAAGTTAGGGCACAGACGTGTTACTAGGCACAGTGCTCTTGGCATAAGTCGCTGAGGCCGAAGCCCTCTGCCATGGAGACTTTCCTTCATCTCGAACCTGGTCTCTGACACATCCTTCATTCTATGCTATGCAGGTCGTTGCGATGTGAAGCATGCACTCTAGTGACATGTCTGACATGAATTTGACCAGTCAATGTCTGACCACGTGACTGCTTGTGACCATGGTCCAACACTGCAAGTTATCAGGCAGGGCCTCAACGATGGATGTCAGTCGAGGGGGAGTTCTGCTACCACAGTGAACACCCAGCACGGGCCTAAACCTTCACATGGTGCCCCTGTTTAAAACTAATTAAGCCTCTAACATCTGAAGGGAGGATGACGTGGCCACCATGGTAATGCCAATCAACCACAACCCCATAAGCCCAGAGCCGCACTGGCTGGAGAGATGCAAGAGCACAGGTGCATGTCCTGCCATCAAGCCAACCCTTCCTTTTCCTTCTTACCACTACCTTTTTGGGATGACGAGCGCGATAGTGGCAACGCCAATGGTGACCTCCGTAAGCCCAGACGGGACTGGCCAGAGGACTGTGGGTTCAAGTCCCACCGTCACCCCAACCCTTCCTTATTCTTCTCTTCTCCACTACCTTTTGGGATGGTGAGGTGCAATAGTGGTAGCGCCAATGGTAGCCTCCATAAGTCCATGGGCAGGCTGGAGGAGTGCAGGTTCAAGTCCTGCCATCACCCCAACACCCTTCTTCCTTCTTTCTCCACTACCTCTTGGGATCATGGGGCGTGATAGTGGTAGCACCAGGAGGGCCATCACCCCAACTCACTTCCTTCTCACTTTCTCCACTACCTCTTAGAGTGATGAGGTGTGATAGTGGTGACGCCAGGCTGCCATCACCGCAAAACTTTCATTTCTCTCCACTACCCCTTCAACCGACAGCCCCTCCACCGCATGTCTTTATTGAACACATGAGCTGGAAGCCACTTAACACCCTCGGCTGCCATCCTAAACACTGAACGGCCAACCAAGATGCAATCTCACAAGAACACGCTTCACCTCAACCCACCCACAAGAGCTGCTGTCACACTGAACAGCCAACCAAGACATAACCAAACCCTAGGCCTGGGTATCAATCCAACAACACATGGAGCCTTCACCCAATTCACCTGCAAGAACTGTGCCCACACACCCCACTTTCTTCATCACCTTTCTGGGCTTACAGCAGCAAATCGTGCACCCCCTGCACTGGGGATCATGTGTCTCTTCTATGCACTATTTCTTCACTATGCTTTACATTTCTCCACATCATTTGTTACTATTTTCCAGTGCAGGGGATGCACGTCCTTATGTGTTATTTCTTCACTCCGCTTTACTTTCCATACCACCTGATACTCAATGTCTCATCCACCCATTGACACTTAACTCCTCTCCACCTACTACTTTCCAAACATTTTCCACCTGCGTCATTATAGTATGGCATATGCCGATAGGCACAGATACGACTAACCCTAAAACATTCCCCAGTACGTCCTGCAAAGATCATGTGCCGAAAGCAAAAATAGTTCAAAAATAGAAAACCTACAAAACCCCCCTGAGATGAGTGCAAAAGGAAATATACACATGATCAGGGCTGAACAAAAAATGATGGTCCATTGCCTACATGTGACGTTATTATGTAATAATTATTCATTTCACCCAACCCAACCCAATTACAAAACCAAGATTATTAATTACCATCACAACGCTTGTGTATTGTAGAACATGCTCAGCATTGGGTTTGTTTAGTGTAGTTAGTGTAGCATTGCTTATCGCTATTTTATATACATTGAAGTCGTCCTTGTAACTCTGGCCAAAAAAACCCCACCAAGAATGAATCAAACCTGCACAAGCAGAGGGGTCTATAAACAGCGCTATAACCCACTAGACCAAGTAGACCTCACATGTACTCGGCCTTAAAAGTAATATATAAAGGGTTAATTTTAGCCACAGATCCGGGGTTGATCACGAAGTCAAAAGCAGCTGCCCAATGTACACATTGATCACCCCTTTTGGAAGTTTTCATCTTAAAAGTTTTCTAAGGGAGAAACAAAAAAAAAGAGACAGTAACACATAGGATTTGAACCAGAATCCTCTAAACACAGAATTGAAGAGAAGACAGCAGTAGCCACTAAGCCAAACCACCATCACTAGGAACCCCATGTTGGAAATCAACCTCAAAACATGTATTTACATATATTTGTGCTGACAATTCTATTTAGTGGTCTACTCTCATCTGGTCCGACCCTGGCCCTATTGCGGCCTCATCCTATGGTTTTCTATACCCCAAACCAATTCATCTATATGAATAGTTATTCTGGCCTCAGCAATCTTCATCCACTATTTTCTTCTTACTGTACGCAACTTTCTTTTCCCTTCCCTTAAATGCCCCAAGGCACCTGGGCACCTGCCCATGCATCTTCATGCTTGCATCCTATTCATTTCCTTCATGTTGCAATGTTGTAATTGGCAGATTCTGTCAGAGACCAGGTTCGAGACGAAGGAAAGTCTTCGTGGCAGAGGGCTTCAGCCTCAGTGACTTATGCCAAGAGCGCTGTGCCTAGTAACACGTCCGTGCCCTAACTTACTAACTGGCAACCAGAACTGAAGGGGGATAACTCTAGTCGATTTTATTACTGAAGTGTAACCTATGTACAAGTTGGATATATATATGGTTACAGCGAAGACAGGTCCGCAAATGGCGGAGCCGAATGGAGCGGAGCTAACGGGGTTAAACATTAGCCGACTGAATATTACCAACGAGTCGGGTCATGGGGTTAACAGAAAGGCAGGTGATAACCCAGAAATGGAAAGGAGGGATAGGCCCGAAGGTGGGCTCTGCAGGGCAGGTGAGTGTATTGCCCAGCGGAGGCGGGGGTGCGCTAGCGGACGTCGGAGCTGTCCGGAAGTCCTCGGGGCTCCGTACTTAGGGAGGCGTAGGTAATAAATTGGAATGAGGGGGTGGTGACCATCGAGGGGTACCGAGAGGATTGCGGAATATGGGAGCTCCAAGGTTAGTGAAGAAGGAGCGGAGGTAGACTGGAGGGATCGGAGGGACTGGAAGTCGATGGCCAGGGATGGATATGACAGATTCAAAAAATATCATCATTTTCATATTTGTCAAACACGTGATTTTTTGCGGGATGTACTGGGGGAATGTTTTAGGTTTGCTCACAGATATGTACTTTAATTCCAGTTTAATATTCCCGCTACTCTGTAGCGGGTCTTGCGTGCACAAACTGAATACCTGAGCACCGTTATTGGTTATTCCCTTTTTTACCTCAGCTTTCTGACATTCCAGATTACTGTCATATCCATCCCTGGCCATCGACTTCCGGTTCCTCCGATCCCTCCGGTCCAACTCCATTCCTCCCTCACTAACCTCGGAGCCCCCGTATTCCGCAATCCTCTTGGTACCCCTCGATGGTCACCACCCCCTCATTCCAATTTATTACCTATGCCTCCCTAAGTATGGAGCCCCGAGGACTTCCGGACAGCTCCGACGTCCGCTAGCGCACCCCCACCTCCGCTGGGCAATACACTCGCCTGCCCTGCAGAGCCCACCTTCGGGCCTATCCCTCCTTTCCGTTTCTGGGTTAATGCCTGCCTTTCCGCTAACCCTGCGAACCGACTCGTCGGTAATATTCAGTCGGCTAATGTTTAAACCCCGTTAGCTCCGCTCCGTTCGGCTCTGCCAATTGCGGACCCGTCCCCGCTGTAACCATATATATATCCCACTTGTACATAGGTTATGCCCCAGTAGTAAAATCAACTAGAGTTACCCCCCTAGGTTCTAATTGCCAGTCAGTAAGTTAGGGCACGGATGTGTCACTAGGCACAGTGCTCTTGGCAGAAGTCGCTGAGGCCGAAGCCCTCCGTTACGGAGACATTCCTTCGTCTCGAATCTGGTCTCTGACAATTACCTCAACTTGCTTACCAAGCTAACCCAAGTTGTCCCTCACCGCTGTGGATCCTAACTCACCACTTGGCCCTACACCCAAACCTCCACCCTCCCACTCTTTCCTGCCCAAATCCTCCAACCCTCCTGCTGCACTTCCTTCCTGCCCAAACTCTTGCTCCACACTATGGCGTCCTCTCCACACCGAGCCTTTTTAAGTGGCCCCTGGCCATTTAAACTCCTTACCACTGAAGCTGATTGCGATTTTCATCTAACCAAAGAAGCGATCGGTCACAGCCTATATGATTTTTCATTGTCAATCAACGATCAATGGAATTTGCTCCTACACCATGCCCTGACCGGCGATTGTTACTCAAGGTGCATGTGTTGTGCACCGCTCCCAATATCCCTCTTGTGATTTGTTTTTCCATCTTCTTTTTGACTACCTTCCTGTCCTCTCAGGTTTTGCACACACTTTTACACACTGTCTGCATTGCTCTCCTTGCTGTTGACAAACCAATCACCTCCCTCTCTCAAACACTGTCATGACATTTTGCTTGTATTTACTCACCGAAACCAAATAATATCACATAAACTCCTTCGCCAGTCTTGGAGTGTTATACTGCTGTGGCGTTCAATTCAGGTTCATAATGTCAGTGGGGTTGTATATGCAGACTGGGGGTGCGGTCCTGATTTAAAACTTAACGATATTTCACATTTGTAGTACCACCTAGTACCACAGCGCGCAAAGATGGCTCCAGAGTGACTTCTAAGTGGGCTGCGATGCTGTGTCGATGTGGGAGTAGCGGGTATTGCCACTTCAGGCGGCGTCCATCAGTTATCCTATTTCACGGGACTAATCAGGGCCGGGCACGTGCGACCTGGAGCAGTCCGTCTCGTTCTGCACTGCCGCAGTGCTGATGATCGTGATGGGTGACCAACTGCCCGGGTCCTAACTTGCCTCTAGCATGGCTGAGGTTAAGTTGCTGAGGAAGGGGGAGGTTTGCTCCTTTCCCCCACCTGCTCGCTTGCCTTCGCGCTTGTGCTCGGAGTTACTGGTATGTTTCCCCCAGCGCAGCAGGGCTTGTAACTCACGCTCGCTTGCCAGTACCCCCTCTGGTTATTGCGTAGTAATTGCTTTTCCGCTTCCTTCTTACTGTTCTCTGTAAGCATATCTTTCTCCCTTGATTTCTTTATCGTGATTGCTTGCTGTCAGCTCTTGCTCCAACCTCGCTTGCGCTGCTCTCTCTTCTGCCTACCCTCCACCTTCCCCAACTCCACCTTTGTGACTGGTACTATTATCTCGTTATCATCTTATTGTACCGGCTCGCCCTTGGCCGTTGCATTTCTTTTCTTGCAATCCCATTTTGCGCTGGCCCACGTTGCATCGTGGGCCGTGTCCACTTAGTTGGTCGGAACCGATTAGAATGAATACATCCATCCATCCATCCAAGTTATCAGGCGACCTCAACAATTCCCGTCCCGTCCCTCTCTCAAAAAGCGCTCAGCGACGCCGCCAGTATTGACAACGTACCATCCAGAGGCCCAGTAATCGTTCCCGGAAGTTCCCCTGGACTATGCAAGTCCAACAACAACAACAACAACCCTCGTCCACTCAGCACGCTTTACCATCACTTCAAAGCATCACCCTTCCTACATCGTCATCCAAGTCTCCCTTCTTTGTCGTTCCAGCAGTACCCCATTTGCAGCAGCCTACTACCTCCAGACCCCAAGCCAAGCCATCTTTTACAATCCCTCACCCAAACCCAGTAAAGCCAGAACAGACCCCTCCATCCCCAAACATCTTCACCTACAAAGCCCCAGCGCACAAACATGCCCACCATCTTCATAGCATACCTCCAAAGGAGAAGACAGTCCAGACTTTGATGTATTTGTTTTGAGATCACACATCCCAGACGCCCGTTACTGACGCAACATTCCCAGTCTTGATCATATGTTATGGCTGCATTCACGCACTCGTTTCAACCAGGTTAGATGAAGCTGCCTGTTGGTAAAATCAACCGTAGCGCTCACATGAGAGGCGCTGGTATTCCAGGTCAGATCTGAGCTGGGAATGCAGACTGGGTCCCCAGAAGGTCCAACCGAAAAGGACGTCACTGAAACTGATGATGAACTTGCTCGCGAGCTACTTTTTGGGTTAACCGGGGACGACCGGTATAAAGGCCTCAGTGCTGATGCGAACCGGTATGTACCAAATGTGGACATTGAGACCGCGAAAGTTCAAAGGGCGAACGCAGAAGGAATGGAGAAGGTTCGCCATTCATTTTCCCCTGCATGTCTTTCCACCCCATGTTGATGTCTCCTATAGGTTCTTACTTCCTTACTCACCCAGCGGTCCGTTGGTTCTCGTCACACTCACGAAGTGAATCCTGGAGTTCCGGGGGTGTTACCAAATGGGGTTAGGATCAGAATTGTGCTTTCTGCTCTTGTCAACGACCTGTTCGCACGCGATCAGCACCTTTTTGGCCCCGATGAGCAACCAGAGAACGTGCTTTCAGGGTTGTCAAGTGATTTGTCGCCCATGTCCATTGCATCAATCGTAGCCAGCGGCACCGCTTCCTCCACTGAATTGCGCTGGGCCCAAATGGATTTTGAACCGTCGCCAGGCGTTCCCATTTCCCTCGCCCCCCTCACCCCGATCTCGTCCTTTCAGCAAACTAGGGTCAAGTCCAGCCTTGCCCCGGAATCGAAGTCGGGTGGACCTCCAGCGCGATCTATTTTTTCCTCGATTCCTCGTGGGGCCGGTATGGAGTCTCCATGGGCGCTTGGATCATTGAACAGTCTATCTGCAAGGGGACCCGAGTCGGCATCGGCATCCCACTCCGTTTCTAGCCCGCCCTTTGCTTCATCATCTTCGGGGTCGCATGCAAGCCGAGGCCCTCGAGTGCGCAAAGCTGTCGGGCGTTCTCGGGATTTGTACAATTCTGGAATTCGAAGGTGTTGGCCCATTTGTGCAAGTCACCTGACGGATTTTGATGAATGTCCACCTGAGTGCCTTCACGCAGAGGCCTATGCAGCGGACAAGAATGGTCTCCTTACACTATTAATTCAAAGAAGCCTGACCACGATCGGTTCAGGGTTGCCGGACCCCGGCATTCCATTGCGCTCTGCTATTCCTCAGTTTGTCCTCAACGACGTTAACGACAAGGGCGAACCAAAGGAACTCGCCATCAGCGGAACACGGATGGCTGCACTTTTGCCGCGATTCCTTAGGCTATCTGCCTTCGTCGCTCGAGAACTTGGTTGTGAGATGCGTGAGCAGCGGCAGCAATTCGCTGATGTGAAGGCCGGGACTGTCATACCTGCGGAGCCCTCTTCCTCCAACCCCACTTCTATTGCTGACATTCCTTCCACCACTGGCGACGGGCGCCCCACCCGCATCTGGTATGCCTTACTGAGTGGTATGGTCACTAGGGCCGCTTTAGAGGGATACCTGGGACGTGGTTGGTTGGGGCCCGATGCTCTTGAAATCCTTTTTGGTATTGGGGTAGGTGTGGACTGGGAAGATGTTGTTGAGAAACCTGACGAAAAGAATGTTTCCGCAATGCGTGCCCGCTCGGGATCGACCTCATCCGACGTGAAATCCGTGGAGGATGATGGAGTCAGCCAGAAGCGAGGATCGATTGACACGTCACTTTCGGAAGCTTACGCTGCCCAGTTTGAGCCCGATGGCATGCCTACGTTAGCCGAGGCTGCGAAAATTCTCTTCAAGCGTGGTATTCCTACTGGCGTCCCGGGTACTCAGTCAGAGTTGAGTGTTATCAACTCCTATGCGAATGGATTCCAGACCACATGTTTGGGAAACACACGCCCCATTGACACTGATCCTGAATGGGCGGTTGAGATGACTGAACGTGTCTCCGAGGTTAGTTTCCTCAAGGCGAACTTGATTCTCTTGCTAACTATCCATATCCTCAGTTTGCCAGTGTGCACCATACGGCCGACCTTCACACGCATTTGCTTGACCTTTCGAAGCGATATCCGGCTGAGCCTGTTGAACGTGCAGTTCTTCGATTCTTGGAAGCCATTGCTCAGTGGCGTGGTCTACCAGAATTGGAACAGGTGGGTCCAATCATCTGGTCGTGCCCATAATTTGATTGCTAACTGATCCTCCGACCCCACAAGTACAAGGAACGTGTTCGAAAAGCCAATACCGTTGCGACGCAGCCCTCGGCTTCTCTGGAGCGCCGCCGTGGTTCTCTGTCCATTTCTTCTCTCGTGCACCCCACAGAGACATCTGACCCGACCTTTGAGCCCAGCTCTTCCGCTATCTCATCCCAGTTGAATACTCCCGTTACTTCTCCTGTCCTTAAATACTTTGTCGTCCCGAAGCATGTCATCGCTTCTCTCCCTCCTTATCCCTCAAAAAAACGCGTGCGCGATGAAGGCCCTGAGGCTGAAGCAAAGCGATTAAAAACCCCTCGTGTAGGTGCATCATCATCTGCAACCGCTGCAGCTAATACATCTCTACCTGGAATCCTATCCGCACCTGCAAACCCTCTGGCTGAATCTTCCTGGACTGGGCCTACGGTGTTTAATAGGAAGCATAATTTCCTGTCTCCTCCCGATGTACATGTATATAACCTCAGTTGAAAATGGACAAAAAGCCTCGACTCATCGCTTTGTTATTTTGCACTTAAAAACTAGAGTGCGTTCTTCGCACGCGCAACGTTTTTAACTAAATTTTAATACTTAAGTGCAGTGCAAAGTATGCATTGGAGACATGAAAATGATTTGTTAAGTCCCGGCGATGCGAGTTCAGCGCGCGCCTACAGAAAACATGTTTGTCTCGAATGATGAAACGAAAAGAGAGCCATTAGTGGCAAAGGAAATCGAGTTAGAGTTAGAGGTGGAGCAAAGTGCTCACGTGCCAGCATACCCAGCGACAGATTCGATGTCGGAGTTAGTTTTGTGCAGAGATTGACGCATATCGAAAGTCATATGCAACTAGTGACGAGGTTAGGCCTGCCGCTAGCCATGAAATCGTTGGAGTCCGTGACCTTGGAGACAAAGAAGATGTTGTAAACGCGGCGTAACCCACTCGCAACCCAGATGTAATATAGAAATGAGAAGAGAAACTGTAACTAACTAAAGAACATACGGTGCCAAAGCACCCACATTTATACTCCTGAATAACATTCTATGCCCAGCGCTTACGCAGGCACCTAGAATATTCTCAGATATTCCGGTTCAATCTAATCATGTGACTCGTATTCCAACAGAAGAGACAACAGGTAGTGAAGTGCTAGCAAACAAGGGGGGGGTCCCTTCCCAGTCGCTCACATGATTTCTCCGAGGTTTAGCTGCAACTTACATTGCCTCTGAGTGACTGGTACAACTTGCAACACATGATGTTCCCACGCTAAGTTGTAATGAGCTGTGCATAGGTTGCGGAATATAATTTTTAGTATTTATGCATGTGGTCATTGCACCCAACCCAACCCGTGGAGACTAAGGGAGTGTCATATCCATCCCCAGCCATCGACTTCTGATCCCTTCAATCCCTCTGATCCACCTCTGCTCCTTCACTAACCTTGGAGCTCCCATATTCCGCAATCCCCTTGGTACCCCTCGATGGTCACCACCCCCTCCTTTCAATTTATTACCTATGCCTCCCTAAGTACGGAGCCCCGAAGGCTTCCGGACAGCTCTGACGTCCGCTAGCGCACTCCCGCCTCTGCTGGCCAATACACTCGCTTGCCCTGCAGAGCCCACCTTTGGGTCTATCCCTCCTTTCTGTTTCTGGGTTATCACCTGCCTTTTCGTTAACCCCGTAACCTGACTCATCAGTAATATTCAATCAGCTAATGTCTAACCCCGTTAGCTCCGCTCCGCTTGGCTCTGCCATTTGCGGACCTGCCCTCATTGTAACCATATATATACTCAACTTGTACATAGGTTACACTTCAGTAATAAAATCGACTAGAGTTTACCCCCTTCAGTTCTGGTTGCCAGTTTAGTAAGTTAGGGCACGGATGTGTTACTTGGCACAGCACTCCTGGCATAAGTTGCTGAGGCCAAAGCCCTCCGCCACTGTCAGAGACCAGGTTGAGACGAGGGAAAGTCTCCATGGCGGAGGGCTTTGGCCTCAGCGACTTATGCCAAGAGCGCTGTGCCAAGTAACACATCCGTGCCCTAACTTACTAACTGGCTACCAGAACCGAAAGGGGGTAACTCTAGTCGATTTTATTACTGAAGTGTAACCTATGTACAAGTTGGATATATATATGGTTACAGCGAAGGTGGGTCCGCAAATGGTGGAGCCGAACAGAGCGGAGCTAACAGGGTTAAACATTAGCCGACTGAATATTACTGACGAGTTGGGTCACAGGGTTAACAGAAAGGCAGGCAATAACCCAGAAACAGAAAGGAGGGATAGGCCCGAAGGTGGGCTCTGCAGGGCAGGCAAGTGTATTGCCCAGCAGAGGCGGGAGTGCGCTAGCGGATGTCGGAGCTGTCCGGAAGTCTTCGGGGCTCCATACTTAGGGAGGCGTAGGTAATAAATTGAAAGGAGGGGGTGGTGACCATCGAGGGGTACTGAGGGGATTGCGGAATATGGGAGCTCCAAGGTTAGTGAAGAAGGAGCGGAGGTAGACCAGAGGGATCGGAGGGACCGGAAGTCGATGGCCAGGGATGGATATGACACACCATGGAGACATTCCCTCGTCTCAACCTGGTCTCTGACAGGGAGCACATCCAGGGTTGTGAAGTCAATATCCGGGTGTGTGCGAAGTTTAACAGTTTATATATTACTTGGTTACCAGTCACTTATTTGTGCCTAGTGGCATAAGTGGTACAGCGTTAGTGTCATATCTGCACATACTGTCATATCCATACAATCCTGACCTCTGCTCCGGGCTCCCGGAACTCCGAAACTGACTCCGGAGCCCTACTTCCCTTCCATCACCTTCTCCTTGCTGACTTCCAAGAGGTTATCCCACCTCCAGCTCTGACACCACCTTTGGTCCGACTCCAGAACATTCTGGGTCCGACCTCATCCTCAACACCTATGCTCCCAACTCCGGAACCTCCAGTCTTAGCTCCGACCTCGGACTTTGATCCCACCTCTGCTTATACCCATTGTATTGGTTAGCTCATTCCATTTAATTACCTTTGCCAATATTCCGGAGTTTAACTTCCGAGTTTGGACTTTCTGGACTTACATCGGACCTTGCAACTATTGCATTGCTCCATTCAGTTCCGCTATTCTCCCTCATTCCTATTTGGGCTGCTGCTTCCTTTCTATTCAGTCAGCTGGCCATTCCCCACTCCCATCCTCCTTCCTTCCTTCTTCCTCCTTTGGGAAACTGTCAGGGCAATAGCCCCGAACCCCGAGCCACATGTAAATTAGATACATATAGTCACGTGGGCAAGCGGGAACCTCCGGGTAACTGCTTACACACCACCGTAAAATACACAAACTTGTATCACTTATGGCCTTGTGTGCTGAGCTACTGTCAGGGACTCGTCCGGGGTCGAGGGGTCCGGGTATAGCGTCTGGGACCGAGAGCCTGGCAGGGGGCGGATCGGGCATGCGTACTGACAGGCCCGATGTGGGACAGTGGTCCCTGGCCACTTAGACTGAAGTGGAAGGTTGAGAAGAAGGCTACTTCTTCGGTTCCCACTTCAGGTTCGTTTATATACATGCGGCTTGGATCACATGACGGGTGCCACGTCACCCTCGCACACAGCCGTAACCACCCGGGTGTCTCCGTGGGAGGTCCCGAGGGTATCCGGTGCAGGCGTGCGTGCTGGGCACAGCGGGAGGTCACCCGAGGTGCCCGGGCCGGGTGTGTGGTGGGCGCGCTGCAGATGGGTCAATTGTACATTGATACAGAGAAAGTCGTCCATGTGGAATAAAGGGAGAATAAAGAAGAAGTAAGATAAGGAGAAACTGAGGAGGGGAGGATGAGGGGGGAAGAAGGGAAAGGGGGAGGAGGTAAGGGAGGGTGGACCGGTGGGGTACCGGGTCAGGTTGGGCCGGGTGGAGCCAGGTCAGGCGGGTGTGCCCTGACAGCTACCCAAAGACCTCACACTTTTTTAAGTGCATGAGGTGTGTTTTACAACACAACCCACAACTCCAATAATCGTAACATCTGACTCGGAAGCACCTATGGTGCCTAAACATGCCCGCAAGGGCAAGGTCGCATCTGCAGCGACACTAAAAAGAAATGAGCGGTTTATTAAGAAACCGCAATCTCCCATCATGGGAGATTCAAACCAAAAGCCGTCGTCAGACGACGACGAGGATCAACATGATCCGGCATTAGCAACCACCTCAGGGCTGGTCCCTGAAGGTTTTAGAAACTTACGTGGAGTAAGTGCAGGGCCAAATACCCCCAGAACTCCACAACACACCGATCTAACCCAAGCTGGGGAAGATCCCTCACCTCCTCACAAGGTGATCGACTTGCACGAAAAACACGTAAGCGCCGAACGATCAGCCCAAAAAGCTGATCGGATAGAGTCGCAGGAAACTCCAGGGCCCCACTATCCCCTGGAGTCCCCCCTCACGTCCCCAAGTCAAGCCCCAAAGGCAGACAAAGGGAAACAAAGGGAAGAGCCCCCGTGTCGGCTATCCGAAAAACTACTGGACTTGTTCCAGGTTCCATCTGAATGGAGGACAGAAAGTGAAGATCAACTTCTTCTCAGGCTGAAAGCCCGAGAAGGCGCGAAGATACGCCCTGAGAGCAGGATCTCCCAGAGCGCGGAAGCTCCAAAAGAACTTCTGCTGTTTACACTCCCACACACCATGCCAGACAAGGCAAGGTCGCCAACCTCGGAGGAGGTCTCCGAGATAATGAAGAGGAGGCGAACTGAAATGAGGGAGTTCGCTGAGGAAGCCTTACGTAAAAGTAAGGAAAAACCAGCGAACAGACCCCTCTATGAAAGGGAAGCACCCTCCGCAACGGCCTTGCCTAAACAAAGCGAGCGTGGAGTGTTCACTCCAAGAACCCATTCTGGAACCCCCAGAAGCGGAAATGTCAACTGGGGAGAGTCTCTGCTCGCCCAACCAAACTTCCTCCTGGAAAACCAGGAATTGCGCATAATAAATGCGATAAACTCGATCCAAAAAAAGATCGAGGAAACGAACCATAATAGTATGGCTTGTCTAGAGATAACTCTAGAAAGAATGGCCAACGCAATCGACGCGTTGACTGAAAAAATCAGCGAACAAACAGACTTGCTGAAGGAAATAAATTTCTCACAAAAAAGTGAGGAAACAAATAAACACCCCTGGACCACAGTCCAGGACATAAATAGAACTCGTGAAAAATTCACGAAAAGAACCACCAGTGAAAGCACACTGGAATATCATCAGCGACTCGACAGAGATGCTAAGGAGATCCTTCTCCCAAGGATAGGAGAAGACGATGCCGAAAGAAGGCATCGTTCAGAGATTAGGAGGAGAATTGGCACATACCAAAGGTTCAGCCAAACGTCCACTTATGACGGACCTCTCAAACAGAGAGGTAACTCATTCACACCCTCTCAAAACAATGAGAGAATACAAATACAACTTCAGCTGAAACCAAAGAAACACTGTGAGGAAGATTTCCCCCAGCAAAAACCCCCCAAAGGAGAGATCTCCATTGGATAGCGACCCCGCGAAGGCAGGGGAGCAAGAAGAGTACCTGGAGAAATGGTACGAAAAGGCCATAAGAATGGCCGAAGTGAGAATACTCACTCCCTACCCAGAAGGAGTGAAACCAGAAGCCCTAAAGAATGGGCTGGCATTCCCTGACAAGAAATGGTCAGGGGAGAACAACATGGAATCGTTCTGGCAGTGGTTCACAGAACTACTGGGATTCCTTGCCTCGCGAGGATGCAAAGGTCCCCAATTTGACGAAGTCCACCTGGACTGCTTGATTCGTGGATTAGGGGGGCCCGCGTTCGACCTCGGAATTAGACTCCGAGACGAAACTCTCCTCAGAGGAGACGAGGGCATGTTCCTCGAAGTTCTCAACATATTGATGAGAACCTTCATCAAAACCTCCACCGCATTGAACGCGACAAAGAAATACCGCAACGTCAAATATGAAGCGGAAAAAGGCCTAAAACAGTTCTACCTAGAACTGTCCAAAGCAGCGTCCCAGATGGTGACGCTGCCAGACCAGGCATCCTTCAACGCCAGGTTCCTAAACTACATTCCCCTCGAATGGAAGAGGGAAATGATTGCTCATGATAGAATCAGAGCAGACTTCTCCTCAAATGAGGAGATGTTAAAAGCAATATCTCATGTAGACAAGATAATTGACGGGCTGAAGATGTCTTCAGCCTACAAATCAGGGTACTATACCAGAACAACTACCACGGCAACCACAAGCCGCGGCAGAGCTCTCCCATCAGGAAAGAAGGTGGAAGAGCTGAAACCCAGATGGAAAGAGGATACATCCTCGAAAAACTCGAGGAAAACTGACCAAAAGTCAGTTCCAATTTGCGGCAAATGTGTCAGAGACCAGATTCAAGACGAAGGAATGTCTCCGTAATGGAGGGCTTCGGCCTCAGCGACTTCTGCCAAGAGCGCTGTGCCTAGTGACACATCTGTGCCCTAACTTACTGACTGGCAATTAGAACCTAGGGGGGTAACTCTAGTTGATTTTACTACTGGGGCGTAACCTATGTACAAGTGGGATATATATATGATTACAGCGGGGACGGGTCCACAATTGGCAGAGCCGAACGGAGTGGAGCTAACGGGGTTTAAGCATTAGCCGACTGAATATTACCGACGAGTCGGTTCGCAGGGTTAGCGGAAAGGCAGGCGTTAACCCAGAAACGGAAAGGAGGGATAGGCCCGAAGGTGGGCTCTGCAGGGCAGGCGAGTGTATTGCCCAGCGGAGGCGGGGGTGCGCTAGCGGACGTCGGAGCTGTCCGGAAGTCCTTGGGGCTCCGTACTTAGGGAGGCATAGGTAATAAATTGGAATGAGGGGGTGGTGACCATTGAGGGGTACCGAGAGGATTGCGGAATACGGGGGCTCCGAGGTTAGTGAGGGAGGAACGGAGTTGGACCGGAGGGATCGGAGGAACTGGAAGTCGATGGCCAGGGATGGATATGACAGGATGGAAAACTCGAGCAAGAGCCCGAGAACAACCAAAAAAGAAGCCCCCCTGACAGGGAGGCGAGATTGAAACACACCTCAGGGTAATCACAAGAAAATACCCTGAAGGTTGGCCCAATCCTAGTCCGGAAGGACTAGAACTTCCAGACGTACCGCACCTGGAAGGTCTCTCCATGAACAACCCCGAGTTCGAAATACTCAGGGAGTGGTGGAGAGAAAAATTTGAAACCGTAATGGTGCCAGCACCATTAGAAATGCCTCCCTTGAGGGAGGTGAACCATTGAATCCCATTGAAGGATCCGAACAAGAAATTTCGGGAAAACACCCCAAGATGTCCTGCAGCACTGCAGGAAGCACTAGCGACCAAATTAGATCGCTATGTAAAAGCAGGATGGTGGTATCCTGCGAACAGCGAGCGAGCATGCCCGTTACTGTGCATCCGCAAAGCAGATGGATCTTTGCACATGGTAATAGATGCGAGGAACCGTAACTCAAACACGATCCTCGACGTCACACCAATGCCAGACATGCAACTGATCCAAGAATCAGTCGCCAGAGCAACATACCGATCCAAGATCGATATGTCGGACGCGTACGAACAAATATGCGTGGATCCAGAAGACGTCCATAGGACGACATTCTCCACGCCCCATGGGACGTACAACTTGGACACGATGCAGCAAGGAGACTGCAACGCTCCCTGCACCTTCCAGTGTGCACTGACCTGGGAACTACGAGGAGAAGTAGGCAGACGCCTGCACGTCTGGTTCGACGATATATTCACCAGCACAAGCTCGGTGGAAAACCACAATAAAGCACTATTGTGGTTATTCACTCGCCTAAAAGGGGCGAAATTCTACATAAGCCGGAAAAAATTCCAGCCATTTGCCCCAATCCTAGACGTTCTAGGAAGCCAAGTGGACGAACAGGGCATCCACGCTCAAGCGGATAAAATGGAAAAAATCCGCAACTGGCGAGAGCCAGTAGACCACACAGGAGTCCTAAGATTCCTGGGAATGGTAGAATATCTGTTGATATTCATGCCAAACGTCAGCGGTTACACAGGACCACTGCAAACAATCTGCTCAAACAAGCAGACATTCAGGTGGACACCACTCCACCAGAAATGCTTCGATGAAATCAAACGTCTAGCATGCAGGGCTCCGATCCTGAAGCCTGTCCAGTGGAACCCACTGGAAAGCCTCTCAGAAGAAGAGAGGACCAAACTCCACGTCTGGGTCATAACAGACGCATGCCCAGCGGGCATGGGTGCATTAATTGGACAAGGCGAAAGGTGGCAGACTTGCCGCCCAGCCGCATTCATGTCCAAAAAGTTCACCAACACACAACGTAGGTACTTCGCCTACGAGCTCGAGGCACTGGGTGTCCTCGAAGCACTCATGAGATGGCAAGACGACCTCATGGGAGGCCGTGAATTCACAGTAATCACAGACCACAAAGCTTTGGAATATTTCAAAGCGAAAAACCACAACTCAGGGAGACACCTGAGATGGCAAGCCTTTTTTGCAAGCTTCAATTGCGAAATAAAATACGTGGAAGGCCACAAAAACAAAGTGGCAGATGCACTCTCACAATACTACGACTTGTCAACGAACGAGGATCTGCATTTCGACGATTATGTGTTGGCGGACATCCACCTGGACAAAAATGCAGAAGACATTATCCCCGACAGAATTGAGGAATACGAAGAACTGCTACTAAGCAGTACCCTGAGTAAAAACTCAGAGAGAAAGAGACTCGCAGTGATACGCGCGAAAAACACCCTAGAGGAAGCTCTAGGGGGGAGCGATAACCTAGAGGAAACTCTAGGGGGGAGCGCCCAAAATCTGGAAGAAATCATAACTCCAGAAGAGAACCTTCGAAAACAATTCGAAGAAAAAGACCTCATTGAGGCAATAAAATCTGGATACTTGAAAAGCCAGATCCACTGGGAAATCCTAGAGAACCCGGGGAATTTCAAAAACTTCTCCGTAAAAGATGGGCTGATAACCCGACTTGGAGAAGGAGGAACGACCCAAATAGTAGTCCCGAAAGGAAACTACGAAAGGAAGTCCATTCGGGGAATAATCCTCGAGAACATCCACGAAACACTTGGACACCTAGGATCCAAGAAAACAGTGGAAACCCTCTGTCGACACTTCTGGTGGAAGTCGATGAGAAAGGATACCCACAAGTTCTGCAGGTCTTGCGGAACTTGTCAAACGACAAAGAAAAGCACCAGGAGAAATCCTGGAATGCTTCACCCACTCCTGACCCTGGAGACACCATGGTCATCAATAGCCATGGACTTCACAGGTCCATTCCCAACAAGCTTGGGATATGATTACCTCTGGGTAATCATTTGTAGGTTGATGTCCAACGTCCACCTAATTCCAATAAAGACAACAACGAACACACTAGAACTAGCATTCGTATTTCTTCGTGAAGTTGTAGACTCCACGGTCTACCACACTCGATCATATCAGATCGAGACTCAAAATTCACGTCAAAATTTTGGCGCGAACTACACTGAATACTCGGTGTGCAGTTGAAATTCACAACTGCATTCCACCCACAAGGCAATGGCCAAGTGGAAAGAATGATACAAAAAGTAGTACAAATACTATGCGCGATGGTTAGACCAGACCAATGCGACTGGGCAGCAAAGCTGTCAATGGCGGAATTCGGGATCAATGTGAGCTCGAACACATCGACAGGATTTTCCCCGTTCGAATTAATCTATGGCCATATGCCAAAGATGTGCCTAACAGCACCACTCTCGGACTACCTGGGAGTAAATGACTTCGCTCAAAAAGTGAAGGAGAACCTCATGGCAGCACACGACGCGATAATACATAATCACGCTGCTCAAACAATCCAGGTGAATAAGAAAAGATGCCCGGACCCGCCTTTGAGAAAAGGCGAGCTCGCATACTTATCCACGGATAAGCTGAACCTACCCAAAGGCAGGGCAGGAAAACTAAAGCCCTTATACATAGGGCCTTACGAAATTCTGGAAACATTTCCAGAAACGTCAAACTACGTCCTCAAGTTGCCACCACAACTTGAACAACGTGGAATCCACCCAAGATTCCATGTATCCCGGCTCGCACCTCACGAGCCGAATGACCAGGAAATCTTCCCAAATAGGGAAGTAAACATATTCTATGATTTTGGGGAAGACCCTGATCGTGAAGCAGTAGTTTGCGAAATCCTAAACCACGCGTGGGTTCACAACGAACTCTGGTTTAAGGTTAAATGGGAACTAGGGGACACCACATGGGAACCCCTAGGAAATTGCAACGACCTCGTCCACCTGGACGAGTACCTCACCTTACAAAATGTAAGGGAACCAGAAAAACTCCCTATCAAAGAAGACAGGGAACTCTCGGCATCACTACGCCCCCAAAAACGGAGGCAGAGGAAGTAAAGCCGAGGGACAATGGCCCACAGCCAAGAGCGTGGGAAAGTTCTGGGCGAGTAACTCGCCTGGACAGCCACACCATGTACTAGAAATCACATGGGCTAGGCGAGTAACCCGCCTAGACCACGTGAACCACAGGCTGACGTGCAAAAGAACACACATCTGTGGCGAATCCCACGCATGCAAGAACGAAAACCCCTCCCACCACCACGAGTAACATAACAATGAAATGTCGTTCTCTGGGGGAGGCAACCCTCGGTTCGATCCAAACAAACCACCGGATATCGAAATACGACAACCTGGGGAGCAAGGCTCCCCGGAACAACAACAACACCAGGTGCAGATAAGCACCATGGATTACACAATGCATGCAGCACAAATGAGTGCTGCAAACCAACAACCATCCACGTTGCTAACAGGCACCGCATACCCCCAGCCTCCCCAAAGAGGCTTCCAACCATATGCGGTGCAAACTGCACCGATGGCGCAACAAGCGCCATTCCAGGGGCAGCATTTGCTGCTGCAGCCCCAGGCATACTCCCCAGGGAACTTCCCTGGCCAGATCAACCCCTGGATTAGCCAATTCGGCCCAGGTCCAACAACACCCCAGCCAAATGCAGGCTGGGAATCAGCTATCGCATCAGCAGTAGCTGCTCAGACAGGTCAGCTCCGTGAGGAGCTGAAAGAGATGAAGTCCCTCATAGGAGGGAGACGAGGGAGCGACAGCGGCTCCTCATCCAGACCGTCCAAACAGGCACGGTCTGATAACTCGAGGGCGTCAGAAGATGCCTGCAACCATTGCGCCCACTGGAGGCGCGAATACAACAGAGCACGAAGAGATGCTGAGGGCATCTTTGACTCTCTGAAAGACACAGAGAGAGAAGTCGATCTCCAAAAAAGGGAGATCGAATTACTGAAATGCAAGCTCAGAGAGGCACACGCACTGGCAGACCTCGCTGCCAAACCCATCATGACGGGGGCCTCCCAGGTCAGGGGGAGGGGATATGGTGCTGGGGCACCGACTATCCCGCCACCCCGTGGGCAGGCGACCCTGTCCGGGTTGCATAAGGGCCCGCCCTCAGAGGGGCAAACCCATGTCGAGGGGAAGAGGGAGAGCGGTAGGCAACCGATGGCAGACCCTAAAACGGGGACCACTGCCAGAGGCGGCGGGCCACTGAGTACCTCAGCACCCTATGGGCAAGCTACCCTGCAGGGAAGTGTCCACATGCTATATGAGACTGCCGAACTCAACGAGTTCAGCAAAGTCGAAGCTCCAGTCGACATAACAATCGACCCCAACTTCCCCATGAGGAGAATAGCGGGGTCAGAAGCGGCGCATGACGCCACATACACTTGGTGGACAAGCGTGAGTGGGAAAGAATTCGTACACTGGTACGAACAGGCCGAAGCCACCTTCAAAAGCGGCAAGGTACACAGAACCCTTCGCGAAAAAGCGAAGGAAACCGAGAAATACTTCTTGGGACTCCTGAGTATCGCAAGACTCGCAGAGGAATATAATTCCCCAGAGAATAAGGGAAAAATCTCCTGGGAAAGTCTAGGCAAAGCTGCCTACTTAAAGTCCCAGTTCAAACCACTCAGGACTCCTGAGGAATGTGCCGCAAGAACTGCAGAACGGGAAGCGAAAGCTTCCAAATACCGGGAAAGAGACGCAAGTCTCCGTGCTGGACAACCAGCCCAACGACCATCCTTCCCCACAGGAAGAACGGTAGACCTACCGTACTCTACACCTGAGCCAAGCAGCTCAGGAACACAACCCGCTCCCACCCAGGGAGCACCCACTTCGTCGAGCCCACAGCCCGACAATGTAGCCCAGGCTACGTCATCGCATCCGACGCAGCAATCGGATGTCCAGATGAACACCCCGGAGGAAAACCCTCCTCTGGGGCAATGAATCCACCCTTGAGAGAAGGGAAAGTGACACAGTAATATGCCATCGAGGCGCCCGTGAAAACACCTTCCCCCAACTTGAGGCCCCGCACACAATACTGTATGTGAGGAACCACAAGTAACAATTGCGGAAATCTCCACTCCGTCAAAAGACCCACATCCACCACCGCTCATGTGTAAACACCACTTACACATGAACCCTCACAGAACAAGTGAGGAACACCAAAGACATACAACCTTTGGGTCGAAATTCATTTTCGACAAACTCCACCATCTTTTCTCTTCTCTCCCTGCGATACCAATGTATCGCCGTTCACTTCAAAGTAACGGCCCACACTCATTCATTCCTTAAACCCCATCTCTTTTCTTCACCGACATGTACAAAATCGCCCACTTTAAAGTGGCGACAATGAAACACTCATTGATAATTCCAAACTCAATGTAAATCAACTATTAAAACTCTGTTTTATTCACTATCAACCTTGTATGCATCGCAAATGCAATGCAAGGGGGGAGAATGTCAGGGCAATAGCCCCGAACCCCGAGTCACATGTAAATTAGATACATATAGTCATGTGGGCAAGCGGGAACCTCTGGGTAACCGCTTACACACCACCGTAAAATACACTATCTTGTATCACTTACAGCCTTGTGTGCTGAGCCACCCTAAGACCTCACAGGCTTCCCCCAGTGTTGATGCAAAGAAATATCTTTGTGAAGTTTCATGTCTCACAGCTCGCACCTCATGAGCCAAATGATTCTGTGTTATTCCCTGGGCACGCTGTAGAAGTATTTTCTGACTTTGGCGATGACCCAGAACGGGAATACCAGGTCAAGGAAATTGTCGACCATCGGTCAGACAATGATAAGTCTTTATGGTTCCATGTCCGATGGGGACTTGGTGACCTTACTTGGGAACCCTTGGTCAATGTAAATGATCTAATTGCATTGGATGACTACCTAATAGTACAAGGGGTAGAGAACGTCGAGGAACTGAACCGTCAACGATGGGGTCAGACACTGGACAATAGATCCAGCAGACCATCACGACCATGGCATGAACATCGCCTACTGGTCTGATACCAGTGGATATCAATGCCTTATCCTTATCATGGCCAACTATGGCATGAAGCCATGAGTGGCAAGTCCGGGAATATCCGAATAATATCGGATAAATGCAACGAAAGCGGGATCAAATCCTGCTTCCTACCATCAAATTTGAAATCACTCAAATGAATGTGACTGAATCCCCCCTCGCTGATTCTTCCCTCGACCTTTTCCCCCATCAAGGAGGCCCTTGTAGCCTCCAGCCCAAATTCCCCACCTGCAAGTCCAACCACAGATGCTGCCATATGTCGTCGATGGACGATAACTCCACAGTTGCTCAGACTGTCACCCCTGAAGCGCCCAGCACAGGCATTTTAACCCCAAAACAGGACCCTTCGGTCCTGCCCACTTGCGTAAGCACGAGTGAGAAGTACCCCCACCTGCCACGTTCCATGCAGACAGGGCTCGATCAACTCGAAATGATTACGGAAGTCATGTGGGCCCATATTGAATTGAGAAGAAACTCGAGAAATGTAAGGAGACTACATTCAAAGATGAACATACGAATGATGAGCTCAACGAGCTCAGGAATAAGTATGAAATGTTGCAGAATGAGGCTGATGACCTGCATCCTGAAAACAACCGTCTTCTTTGATGGATCGAATCCCTCCATAAGGCCAACGATGAACTCAACGAGGATGTCTTTAGAGTCGCACGCATGGCAAGGGGGTGCCCTGCATCTCCCAAACCTGCCCCGATTCAATCTTCTGCTCCCTCATCGTCATGGCCCACTGTCCCCCAAACCATCGTTATCCCCAGGGTTGGTGTTATGGAAATGGGAAATTCCCATTTTTAGCCTCTTATGGCCTCTGTACAGTATATTATCACGTGACATGTAAATAATAACAACCTAACCAACTTTTACTACCCAAAACCCCCATGTTCATGTTACTGTAAACTCAACTGTTACAACATCTGTTACATTAACTGTAACATCTTCTCAATGTCATGGCCCTCTCCTGCACCCGAACGCTATGGAAATGGGCCAATTAGACCCCATTTTTATAACAGTTGGCCTGGTGGATCCTGCGTCAGCCAAGTCTGTGCTGTTGAAAAAAAACCACCTCTTCCAAGAGATGGGCTCCCACGTCCGACGATGATGAGATGGAAGGTGAATGGGTCGTTGACCCTGATGCCCCCTTTGAGGAATTCGTCGTGAACCATCCACCCAGTTACCACTACTACAAATACTACGATGCCAAACTTACTGAAGTGCATGGCGAACCCCTACCCCCACTGACATATTCATATTGTCGATCGGTGGCCCTTCCTACCCGCTTCTATGACATTGACCATGTCGACAGAATCGGATTCCCAGATGCGGCTGCGCTCCTCCATGACAAAGAACCTAAGTGGTTCGAATTGGTTCAAAACTACATACACACCAAAGGTGTGAGATTCTACGCTATGATGTACCATCTTGCCTGGTTGTTCAAGATGGGCAAGCCCTCGCAAGAGGATGTTGACACCTGTTGTTACAAAAATGGGGCCGGAAGCGCCCATTTTTGTCCGTTCTGGCACAGGAATAGGGAAGGGGGTTGGACATAAGGGTTTACAGGTTGTTTCACAGATGGTTTAACATGTTGTTGAACAGGTAGTGTGGCAGCGGGTTTTTGTTGATTATTGATTGGCTCAACTCAATTACTATACAAATCATGTGATACAGAACCCATAAGAGTCTAAAATGGGAAATTCCCATTTCCATAACACCTGTACTGACTGGTACAGGGTGGCTACAAACAACCATGCCTCATGAATGCATATGTCACACGATGACATTGAGATGGAGGCAAAAAGACTTCCCGACCAGTACCCCCTGGCTCGTATTGCACGGATGTACATCCTCGCATGTAGATGGATAAAACCAATGACCGATGATGCTCGTGAGCGTCGTAAGATTCAACATCAAGAACAAGCACTTATGTACTCAAACCCTCCCCCAATGTCGTACTCAAACCCACCTATGATGTACATGAGCCCACACCCTGTGGCGTATTCGAACACCCCACCTCCACCACAGTACCCCCCTCTGACGTATGCACACTCGTCGGTGTACGAATCCGCCCACGCACCACCAGTGTGTGGGCATGCTCCCTCCACTTCCCATGGATGCGGCCATCCTGTGCACCATGCCCATTACTTGCACCATTGTCAAGACAAGGATTTGTCCATGAACGATGCTGACATCGAGACTCGTCACTATGACAACAACTATCTCAGTGACGATGTCGCTGTCGATGCAGCAAGGTCCACGATGACTCGTAGGACCATGTCAAATCGCCCATCCGGCTCTGGCCTGTCTGGGTCCACACTGCATAAACGGATGAGGAACTGATCCCCTCATATCCCTACCTTCATCAACGACAATGCCGTTGTTGATTACCAATGACAAGGCTGTCATTGATTAATAACTTCTTACTTTCATCAACGACAATGCTGTTGTTGATTATCTACTTTGTACCTTTCCTCTTTCGTCAACGACAACGTTGTTGATTATTCACTTTCCTCTTCATCGACAACCTCCACTGTCAACATCGTCACTGTTGACAATGGTATTTAATGGACTCACAATGACAAGAAAGTTGTTTCATCATCGACAACTCTGTCATTGAGATCTGGGTGCATATGTTCCAGGAGAAACTCTAAGTGGGCTTCACCTACAAACTACTATTATAGCCTCCTGCAATGAGTGTGCCCCCGTTTGCATACATCTTTCGTATGTAGAATGTCAAAATTTTATTTCCTTAAAATGCTTGTTTTCCCCTTGTGTATATATACCCTGTCCGCGATTTAATATCGCAAGGGAGAAGGATGTGAGGCCCCAGCCCATGTCTATATTCCCCCCACAACATCAATTGATGTTGTGTCATCTGATAATTATGTCGTGACGCTAATTTAGCATCACGGAAGCTTCTCTATTTATTTGTGCCAAGAATGCATTAGAATGTATATAAACCCTTGGGGTAGCTGTAAAAGGCGGATCAGCCTTTACTTCTACCCCGTTAATATACAGCCCATCAAAGCGTTGAAGGAGCGGAGCTGGATCACCTTATGTAACCAGTTTCCTACGTCCAATAACGATATTAGAGTGTGTGCTGATTTGCGTACTGACCGTGTTTTGGTTGCCAAATATATAATTGTTCACTGTCTAAACAACAATAAACACCCCCCAACGATCTCACCTGACGTATAGATCGTCTATGAATAAAATTCTATATTGACTTTACTATGATTTCTAGTCAATATTACACCTAGATATACCACTTGTCAGTAGGACGTGATTTTCCTGATAATTTACTGAAGGAAAACTACTAATAAAATAATTCCACAATAAATGTTACTCAATACAGGAGTGACCAAACTGCTCTTTCTATCGCTTAGAGTGCGTGCTAGTTATCTAGCAGGTTCAGGATCGCTCACTTTTCTCCTGTGGTGTGATAACCAAATATTGCTGAGAGATTATTCAATTAAGAAGTCCCTCCACCAAATTCTCACTAATTCTCACTATGACACTTTTGTTCAGCTGTGTCTAACTGACCCTAACTCACGCTTAGAGTGACGTGTTAGTTTTATATTAGCTAACAACTAATATTTGCTTTTATCTTTTGGAGCAAATGAACCAACCACTGGTGAGGAGAATTAAACTTTTATTTCTACCTGAGGTTTGAGAGGGGGCAGAAGCGGCGGCCTTTTATGCTTTTCAGAGGCCTCTCTACTCCCACGCCTCGCACTAGTTACATGTGCTACATTTGTATTATAGATAGTTCTAGAATGATATAGGGGCTTGGGCTGTGTAAGCTTAATAATGGACTTAGGACATGACTCAGCAATAAGTAATTCATTTCTTTGTCTTTTGGGCCGATCTTAGCGGGATCTTGTAGCGCTGAAGCTATGCTCTACACCGCCTTAATTACAAACGGTTATCTTTAGAAATGACTCAGCTATAAAGGAACTTTCTAGACTGTTCTCTAATTGACCCCTTTTTGTGAAGCCACATCATTACTAATGTTCTAGAGCCTTCCCAATTAATTAACCGATCCGCGGACTTCTGAATCACTTCATGCTTATGATCCGAGATCCAGATCATCAATCATTCCTTTGTTCCGATTTATTTGAGCTTAAAATCAAAAAGTTTTGATGAATCATGGGAAAATATACAAGATCCGGTTTTTTAG
Source organism: Cantharellus anzutake (assembly GCF_015039405.1). Lineage (NCBI taxonomy): Eukaryota > Fungi > Basidiomycota > Agaricomycetes > Cantharellales > Hydnaceae > Cantharellus > Cantharellus anzutake. The sequence goes on along the minus strand of NW_024067065.1, from coordinate 178,702 downwards.
CATTTTCTCCTCTTCTGATGCGATCAAAAACTGTCCGCCCGCGCCGGGGAATACTCTATCATATGGTATTCGGTCCGCCAGACTTCCGGGCGCCAATATATGTCCCTTGAGTCACATTACTTTTTGTAAGAATTAGCAAATAAATATATATTAATTATAAGGTGTTTCGCCGTTTGAGCAATATCTCCGTCAGTTTTGAAGCTTTTAGAATGAAACAAAACCGTGGATAAAGTTAAGAAACAGTCCTTTCAGATGGTAAAAAGATTACAGTCAAAAGTTTACTGGTTCCCGAGATATTCACATTTCTTTCCCAATGTTCCTTCTTATTCTTCCATCTATGTGCTATTTTCTTGTTGTAGGGATATATTCTTTGAATATTACACCTATGCCAAGTTCTAGGCATGATTGTAGTAGATTAAATCTCATGCTACATGGGTGTAGATAATTTATAATGATCTAATGTCTGTCCAGTCTCATAAAGATCATGAGATCTGTTAAACGTCTGAACTTGTCACCTGTTCGTTGACTATTCTGATAGATCATTGTTTTATTCTTTGAATATTATTTCTCCTACAGCGTATACTTAGACAGACTAACTGAGGCCTGAGGTGAATGGGGGAATGGAACGTACCGTCCCCAAACAAGTAAGATCACCTTCCAGTGAAGTTCTACATAAGCCAGAAGAAATTCCAGCCATTTGCTCCAATCCTAGATGTCCTAGGAAGCCACATGGATGAACAAGGCATCCATGCCCAAGCGGGTAAAATGGAAAAAATCTGCAACTGGCGACAGCCAGTAGACCACACAGGAGTCTTACGATTCCTGGGAATGGTAGAATATCTATTGATATTCATGCTGAATGTCAGTGGCTACACAGGGCCACTGCAAACAATCTGCTCGAACAAGCAGATATTCAGGTGGACCCCACTCCACCAGAAATGCTTGGATGAGATAAAATGTCTCATGTGCAGGGCTCCAATTCTGAAGCCTGTCCAGTGGAATCCACCGGAAAACCTCTCAATAGAAGAGAGGGACAAACTCCACATCTGGGTTATAACAGATGCATGCCCAGCAGGCAAGGGTGCACTAATTGGGCACGGCAAAAAGTGGCAAACTTGCCACCCTGCCACGTTTATGTCCAAAAAGTTCACAAACACTCAGCATAGGTATTTTGCCTATGAACTTGAGGCACTTGGAGTCCTTGAGAGATACTCAATCCGATTCTGCTCGAACTTACACTTCTCTGGCTTCAAGAAGAGTTTCCACTTCCACAGCATCTCCAGGACTTCTCGGACAACCCTCCAGTGCTCCTCCAGGGTGTGTTAGAGACCGGATCAAGACGAAGGAGATGTCTCCATGGCAGAGGGCTTCAGCCTCAGTGACTCAGACCAGGAGCGCTGTGCCAAGTTACATGTCCATGCCCTAATTTACTTACTGGCAACGAGAACTAAAGGGGGATCAACTCTAGTCGATTTTATCACTGAAGTGTAACCTCAAGTTAAGTATATATAGTTACAGTGAGGGCGGGCCCGTGAATAGCGGGACCGAGTGGAGCGGAGCTAATGGGGATAGATGTTAGCCAACATAGGCCTGAAGGTAGACTTGCAGGGCAAGCAAGTGAATTGCCCAGCGGAGGCAGGAATGCGCTAGCAGATGTCAGGGCTGTCCAGAGAGCTTCGGGGCTCCATACTTAGGGAGGTGTAGGTAATATGTGACCATCGGGGGGTCGGAGGTGATTGCAGAAACCGGGGGCTCTGAGGTTAGTGGTGGAGGAGCAGAGGTAATCCGGAGGAGCGGAGGTGGTCGAGGGTGATGGCCATGGACAGATATGACAGGGTGGCAGTGAAGATCAAAATGTCATCCACATAGCAGATGACAACCTCCTGGTCGATGAAGTCTCAGAGGATGTCGTTCATCATTGTCTGGAAGGTTGTGGGGGAGTTACACAGGCCAAAGAACATAATGGTGGGCTCGAATAGCCCACAGTTGGTCGAAAACACCACCTTCCACTCGTCACCATCCCTGATGCAGATGTTGTTAAATCCCCAGTGCAGATCTAGCACCGAGAAGTACTTGGTGTTTCGGAGGTGTGCGAGGACATCCAAAATGAGTGGGAGGGGGTACAAGTTTTTGACCATGATCTCATTGAGCTTCCAGTAATCTTGGACTAGGTGCAACGATCCATCCTTCTTCTTGATGAAGAAGACTGGGGCTCCCATCAGGGATTTGGACACCCATATGCGCCTGTTCTGCAGGTTCTCGCACAGGAACTCATCTAGTTCCTTCTGTTCTGGTCGTGACAGAGGGAAGGTTCTCCCCTCAGGAGTTTGGCATCTGGCACCAGGTCTATTGCATGGTCCCAGGGCTTCCGTGGGGGCAGCTGGTCGAAGGCCTCCTTCAAGAATATGTCCCGGAAGTCTTGGTACTGTTCTGGGACTTGCACCTCAAATGGCACAGGCTCTGCTTCTGGTTCGAGGGCCTCCTGGGCCATCCACTGGGATGGTGTCGTGGTCGCTCTCAGTTCGTGTCCCCACCCCAGAGGGATGATAGCAGCATAAATCCCGTCCCCCGGTTCCACTACAGGGTCTTTGTTGGGGGTTCTCATGCTGACCGACAGGAGGATGGGCAGCGAGACATAATGACCTTTTGCTGCGTCCAGTCTACCTCTGGGTTGTGGTGCAGCAACCATGAGTGTCCTATGATGAGGGACTGCTGTCCAAGGTTCATGACAGCGAAGCAGGCCCGCTCCATGTGCCGTCTGAATGTGAAGAGGGCCTCTAGTTCCTCAGTTATGGCCCCGTTCTCATTTGGGGTCCCATCAACGTTGCAGACAGGGATGGGTTGGGGGAGCAGGGTTGTCTCGGGCCCATGCTTTCTGACAAACTCGGGGCTTATGAAGTTCCCAGTGGCTCCCGAGTCCAAGAGGGCTGATACAGAGACAGTAGCAAGGGAGGTCAAGGTAGTCAGTTTTACAGCTAGGTTGAGGGACCTGGGGGGTTGCTTCGACAGCATGTAGATGGCGGGTGGTGGGACTGCTACCTTCGGCGTCGCACTTGGTATCTCTCTGCTCAAGGATGCGGTTTTCCTCTTTTTCTTGGCGATGACTTGGTGGAATTTAGACGTCGGCACTGACTTAGGTGCCTCACAGTATCTACACAAGTTGGTACTATCGCCTGTAGGTGGCTGGGATGCGTCCCTCACCAGTCGCCTTCCTGAAAATCCTCTTGGGCTTCCACCTCCTGCCCTTCCCCTCTATCCGTCTCCAGCTCATCCACCAGCTGCCTTCTCAGCCCCTCCATGAGTGCTCTGAGGTCCTCCGGGTGCATCCGCCTGGATTGGTGGATTTTTGGTTGTGGGCAGTCTTGCGCGATGTGCCCTGGTGCGTTGCAATTGTAGCAAAGCCTGTTTCATCTTTGGTCAGTCCTCGAGCGATTGAGGTCCATGGGTTGTGGCCCTCCCCCCACCGCAGGGTGGGCTGTGGGAGGCAGCGGTGCAGCAGCGGGTGGGGGTGCAGTGGTGTGGGGGCTGGGTGAGCTTGCAGGAAGGTGGTGGGGAGTGGGGATCTCACAGGTGGGAGTTGGGGTCTGGCTGGGGGCAAGCAGGGCTGTGTTGCTTGGAAGCGTTGCCACTGGTTGTCCAGGAGGGTGGCCTCATGCTTCCACTCGGCCCAGGTCATCAGCATGGGGCAGAGGCGGTAGATGCTTTCTTGGAGCCAGGAGTTGATCGCCTGTTCGAAGCGGTCTAATCTCCTAGCTGCAAGGTGGGGCCGAGGATCTCGAACTCTTGGATGACCTCGTCCACAGAGTCAGTGCCTTGTGGCAGGGTGGCCAGCTTCTGCCTGGCTGTGGCTTCGTGGTTCAGGTCTTGGAACATGGTATCGAGTTCTGTGTTGAACTCGTCCATGGTGAGCCTGGGGGAACCCATTGTTAGTAGCGCGATGGTGCGCTGTGTCACCCATGCCCCAGCAGTTCCTCCCTTCATGTAAGACAGTACAAAGAGGATTTGAGAGAGGGCATCAGGGAACTCCACTGCCCGAACGTGGAGGTATATGCCGCATTCAGCCTTGAAGTGGTCTAGGTCTTCAGTTGCTCCAGAGAAGGGGGTGGGGGGGGGGGCAACTTTAGGTGGTTTAGGTCTGGGAGCGGGTGCAGGCGCTGGTGCGGGTGCCAGCATGGGTGTGGGTGCAGCTGGGGGTTGGTTCTGGGCTTGGCTCTCGACGATGGCCTGGAGCTCCTGAAATCGGGACAGCAGCTTGTCATACTGCTCTTCGGTCACCATAGTGGGAGAGATAGGGGAGGCAGGGGAAATGAGGTTAAAGCCTTCTTCTGCTGTCAGGGACAGCTCCGAAAGCGGTGAAGTCCCAGCACGAGGGACTCGATGGGTGAAAGGTTGCTTACTATTTTGGGGACGGTAACGTTCCATTCCCCCATTCGCCTCAGGCCTCAGTAGGTCTATCTAAACATAAGCTTTGATTAGCTGTATATTCAATGGGGTAGAGGCAAAGGCTACCAGGCCTTTACAACTACTCCGAGGTATATATATGTAAATTACATATCTTGGCACAAATAAATAAAGGAATAATAGCATCACTATAATCGGAATTATAGTGAAGTAAGGTTAATCCCTTACAATGGGACAGGTGTCAGCTATGCATAGCAGCGGTCCCATCGTGGGGTGAGCATCCCCGACCACTTAGTCTGAAGTGGGAAGTTGAGAAGAAAGCTGCTTCTTCTGTTCCCACCCCAGGCGCTATTATATACATGCAGTTGGGGTCATGTGGAGGAAGCCACATCATCTCCACACACAGCTGCACCTCCCTGGGTGTCTCTGCAGGAGATCCCAGAGGTGGCTGCCCAGTAGGTGGGGGTGCACGCCACGCATGCGGTGATCAGGGGAGCAGGGTTAGGTATGTAGTGGTACATGGAGAAAAGGGAAATCGACCATGGAATAGAAATAGAGAGAAAAGGGAAAATGGGGAGTGATAGCGGGGGAGCAGAGTAGGGCAGTACAGTGTGGGGCACGGTGCGGGGTCAGGCGGGTGTGCCCTGACACTAGTAAATTGTAACCTCAGTCCAAAATCAACTTGATTTCCCCCCAAGAGACTTCCCTTTGCTAGATCCAAAATTAGGGACCCCCAGGACAACCAGCAATGGCACAGTGCTCCGCCTGAGTCGCTGAGGCTGAGGTCCTTCCATGCTAAGTCTCCGATTCCATTCCAGAGTCGTCTGAATCTGCCCGATCTAACACAAAGGTCCAGCATCCAAAAAATGGAATCGAGCATCCAAGTCCAAAAATCACCCTATAACCCAATGGTGATGCATACTCTGTTCCTCCAGGGGGAATAAAAATGTGCAAGCCAAAGTAAAACTTGCTAGAGTGCCCCACTGCTTGAAGCCCTAGTACTAGGGCAGGATGACCCAGGTTAGGGCTAGGGATCCTGCCCTAGGGATTTTTCAAAACCCTGGAACCCTAGGCCCCCTCTTAATTCAGTCTTACCCCTATTAGAATTGATTCTGAGTTTACGGAATGGGCTTCCAATTGCTGATTGTGAAGGCCCCGATTCCCATCCATGAAACACCTGCCAATTGAGGCCATTAGACCCGGTGCAACTGTCCATTAGAATGTATATGTCAGGGCACATACCCTGACTTAGCCCGGACCCGGACCCGCATCCGGACCCGCTCCACTTCCTGCGCACTTCCTGCGCCGCACACTCCGCACGCCACATGATCCGACCCCGGACCCCACCTCATGTGACTTCCGGGGATACCTGGAAGTTTTCGCCATATTGGGGCCACTGTGGGAAAGTGAGAAGTTAACCTTCTTCTCACTTTCTTACCCACAGTAGGTTATGCCGTAGGATAGGCTGTTTACACACAGGGCTGTGGGCTATAGAGAGAGGGGTCATGGGGACCCAGGGTCCGTCCCCTGACAGTATACACACCCTTGCTCAGTGCACCATAGCTATTGTGTATCCCACTGATGGATAACGTTAATGTATTACATTAGCCACCCAGCACTCATCTTGAGTTCAGTACAACTGCGACCCCATTTTGCCTCAATATCAGCTATAACATTGTTGGTACACCATCATTGGCCATATAAACTAATTTGAACCCCCAATGAAAGGATGGTAGTGTCTAGGAATACTCATGACATGGATGTGTCAGAATTATCAATGCACGTGTGTAAGGCCAGTTGGGGTTCTGACCTGGGTGACTCCTCAGTCCTCTGGCTGTTGAGATCTAGGCTGTATTGAGCTTATGATTCAACAAGCAGGTTGAGGGTAAAGAGTAAAGAACCCTTTACCTGAGCCCAAGCCATACATATGTAAATACAGTTGTTTTACATTGTATACAAAGAATAAAGAAAGCGCTGAAGGAGAGAACGAAGGAAGGTCAGTTGGGAGGTTCAAACTAGACCACCACCAAGCTGTTCCCTGGTTCTTTAGTTAGGATGGGGAAGTGTACTAGTATTATTTATTGTAAATATAGTACCAATCCGAGTGTTTTGGCTAATTCTATTTTTATGGGTTAGTTTTAAAGTTCCTGGGAATTGACTTACAGATAAACCGAGCCCTGCAGAGCTGTTTCTTTATTGAAATTTCTTAATTTGTCTAGGTGTAATTCTGTGTAGCGTTGTTTAATTTGGATTTAAACTTGAATCAAATCTTCTACTTGGTGAGGTTTCAAAGATTTTATTCAGTTAATGGATTTGGATTGTGTCTGGAGTGTCCCTTGAGTTTGTTTTATTTTTGTCTTATTTTATTGCTTGTTTTAACAGTAGCAAAATAACTGTTTTGTGTTTACACTTTGAAATCTGGAGTGTTAACCAGCTCTCCTGTTGAAATATTTACTTAATATTCTCTCCTGAATTGCTGCCTTTTACTACAGTGGCAATCTTAACTGTATTTCACTTTTTCGCACTGGAGTGACAACCAGAAATGCTTGAGAAAAATAATACTCTATTTTCTTACTTCTCTAAGGGGGGGCGAAAAGTTGCAGAAAGGGTCTCCCTTTTATACTCCTTGGGTCACCTTCCTTTTTCACGCTCTACCTTCTATTTACAGGATTTATTTACAGTGTATTTTTCTCAAACTGAATAAAAATGAAATTTTCACGCTATAGTTCTACTGCGCTTTTGCTGCGCTGAACTGCGGTTCTACTGCGGTCAGACTGCGCCTAGAATCCTTATTGTCCTCCCTTGTCTAAGCTATTTTAATGGTTAATTAGAACTTGGCTGCGCTGTATTTGTTGCAGTTACCTATTTCAAATTCCCTATATATACCATTAAATTTGCTATGACTCGATGATTCTGAATTCAAACTTCGCATTACTGTGCGTACGGCTGTGCTGAGACCTTCAGCTGATTTATTCCAATTTTATTTAGTGACATTTAGTTAAAATGAGACTGAAATGGTAAATGAGTGAATTATTCAGGTTTAAAACTGAAAGAAAAAGCTGCTAGTAGTCAAGAATTACTCAAACGAATGTGTTATAGCTCTCCACTTCATTAGAACATCATTCCCTAAAATTCCTGCCATGGTCTGTCGTAGTTTAGTGGTTTTTGTGAATTTCGTTCATATTCCCTGATTCCCCTTTGTATTATCGCATCCTAATCCTCCATATGTATTGTTTGTTGTTATAGTAGGTCGTCCTTGAAGATATCATATTTTTATGTATTTTATTTAGGACTCTGGACCTCTTGAAGCTGTCTTCCCATGCGTTTTCAGGTTTCTAACTTCATGTCCTTGTATCTCATTCATTTCTGGATGTTTTCTCTCGTTCTTGGTATCATAAATTTTCATTTATTCTCACCTTTCCAATGGTACTAAGGTTGTGTCCTATTTCCTGGTATTCGTTGAGTTAGCAAAGGTTCGCGCATACATTCGGTAATCATGTGTGTCATTCCCATAGTCGTTTGTATGCGGGCGCCGTTTCTGTTTAATTGTTCGGGATTTATGATATGCGCAGGTGTTTATTTCTTTCATATGGACTTCTGTGATTTATTTCAGATTTTTCCCTCATGATCTAAGGTTGTTTTGCACTTTCCGTGCTTTGTTTTGACCAGGTTCTTCCTTATTTGGATGGAAATTGGTCTTCGCGATCTGCTGAAGTGCGGATCTCAGTTCCAATGGCCGGTTCCCTGCACATCGCCACCCTCACGTGTCATTACACATGATGCGGATTTCTATATTCCCATCATGGGTATAACTTCACAACGGCTGGACCGTTTGGGCTGAAAATTTGCATAACTATAGTTCCCCATTTTTCATAATTTCCGTGTAAATTTCGTTGTATGTTTTAATTATGGATCCTACGCAAACATCATCTTTTCCCTGAGCTCGGACTTTTGATGTCGCTATTCCCATTATTGGATATCTCATTAATGCATGATCCTTTTATTATTAAAATTTGGGTGAATTAAGATTAGATCCCTTCCTTTCTAATGGGCTATCAAGCTTGTCTTGGTCGTTACTGGTTAATCTTCGCGCTTGCTTTTTAGACATTGTCCTTGTTTTGCAGGAGTTTTAGTCATATCTCCGTCGTTTATGGGTAGTTTCCCCTGTAATTACTCTCATTGGGTCCGTTTGGGGGACATCTACATTTCCTATTATAGACACGACTTTGAATTTTGCATTAGTTCCTGAGGAATCCTTGTTCTGTGGTACTTCCATCCTTGGCTACATGTGCGGACGTGGGAAAGTAGTTTCCGTGGAGGTTCTCTGATTGTTTTTATAGTCAAATCTTGGTCGATTGTCCTAATTCTTGGTTTAATATTTGCTATAAATTCCCCCGAGAATTCCGTCTCGTTGATGGTAAGCTTGAAGTATTTTCGCTATTTTTCTTTCTTTCGATTTATTGTGTATAGTCATAATAATTCATAAAAGTTCGTAAAAATTCGTTAAAATTCAGGTCCTTCTATTTTCTCATATCTACTTGTTGTATGAGGTTTTGTGATTTATCTGGCATATTTCCATAATGGGTTTCCATAGTGTGACCGTTATTTCTCCTACAGCGCGCAAAGCGCACATCTGTCAGGACATGGTGAGGAGAGAGCAAGTGTGCCTGGACCTTTCCCTGGAAGGGAGGCTGGAGGTAGAGGACAAGCACAAGGACCATGGCCTCAGGGACTCAGAGGGGAGCACTGTGCCTATGTTCAGTAATGCTTAGTGTTGGGTCCTTAATGTCAGAGACCAGGTTGAGATGAGGGAATGTCTCTGTGGCAGAGGGCTTCGGCCTCAGCGACTTATGCCAGGAGCGCTGTGCCAAGTAACACGTCCGTGCCCTAACTTACTAAACTGGCAACCAGAACTGAAGGGGGTAAACTCTAGTCAATTTTATTACTGAAGTGTAACCTATGTACAAGTTGAATATATATAGTTACAGTGAGGGCAGGTCCGCAAATGGTGGAGCCGAACTAACGGGTTTAAACATTAGCCGATTGAATATTACCGACGAGTTGGGTTACAGGGTTAACAGAAAGGCAGGTGATAACCCAGAAATGGAAAGGAGGGATAGGCCCGAAGGTGGGCTCTGCAGGGCAAGCGAGTGTATTGCCCAGTGGAGGCGGGAGTGCGCTAGCGGACGTCGGAGCTGTCCGGAAGTCTTCAGGGCTCCGTACTTAGGGAGGTGTAGGTAATAAAAGGAGGGGGTGGTGACCATCGAGGGGTACTGAGGGGATTGCGGAATACGGGAGCTCCGAGGTTAGTGAAGTAGGAGTGGAGGTAGACCAGAGGAGTTGGAGGGATCAGAAGTCGATGGCCGGGATGGATATGACACTTAACTTCAGAACAAGGGGGCACGAACTCTGGGGGAATAGTTGTTGTCATCAATTTTGCACTAAGGTGCCATCAAGTACTACATGACTTATATACATAATACAAGACAAATAGGAACAAAGGGGAAAACCCAAGATGGACTTACCCACTTGCTGGGTTGGCGAACTCGTGAGAGAATCACCTTATCGAGCACTGTGGAGTGGGTAGTTGTGGGATTAGCAACAGCTATTGGATAGTGGGAAAACCTTTGCAGGATTGGCAGAGGTCCTAGGAGGTCCGTAGTAATTGTCATATCCATACATACCCAATCCCGATCTGACTCCCGGACCCCCATCTTCACCACCTCTGGAGTCCTACCCTACTGCCGTTGCAAGAGAGCTAGCAGCTCTCAGTGCCAACCAAGCTCGTGGGGGAAACTCTCCACTGGCCTCGATCCTAAAACTCCAGGAAATTCTCCGGAAATTCCGCAAGGTCCGGGCTCAGGGTCCACTACCCACTCTTTGTGGGCTAGACGACTGCCCTTACTCCTACTGTAGGAACTTCTAACACACTCACACTAACTCAGGCACATCCTAGCGCCTTAGAGAAATTTAGAGGAGGGGAGAACTTGATTTTTCAATCCCGGTATGTACAGGATTATAAAGAATAAACATTTTTAGAAATGATTGATGGGAAATATTGGTGCCATATGGCTCCTGGACCCCATCGTAAGCAAAATATTTGAAAAGGGCATCAGAAGAATAAAAGAATATCATCCAATATATCAAAATGATGGTAAAAATGTGAAAATATGAGGAAAATCGGGAATTTATCAATGATTTCACAAAATTAGTACCTGAAACTGGAAATTTGGCTGGGAATAACCTTTATGTGGCTAAAGAACATTTTTCCCAATTTATTTGATGCCTTGGGAATGTGTGAAGCATGCTTTTCTGACTTCCTGCTTGCCTAAATTGAACTTCCCACACCCGCACATGAACAGATCCTGTGACCCGCACCGTGGCTAACCTCCCCAACACTTAACTCCACCAAATCTCCACCAATTGGGACGATCTTGACATCGATTGATTCGTAGGAATTAGGAGTATTTTTAGGTACCAAGTTTGTATCGATTTATGGAACGAATGAAGATGATTTTTGAATAGTGAAAATGGATATCCGAGCCGGCTCTGCATGTGGACAATTATCCTGCCTACACCATCCATTCTGATATTCACCTTCGGACCTGACACCACCCCTCCTCTTACCCCTCCTCTTACCCCTCATGCCACCTCCACCCTTCTGCCTTCTCCTACCTTATCTCCGTCCACTCCAATACTCACCTTGGACCGAACATCACTCCTCTCGCCACCCTCCTCCTCTTACTCCTCACAACACCTCCACCCTTCTGTCCCTCTCCTACCCTACTTCTGTCTGCTCCGATCCTCACCTTCGGACCTGACACCTTCCCTCTCCTCCACTCCTCACCCCGCTCCTCTCTTCTCTCTCCTCCCTCTGATCCTCTTCCACCAAACCTCTGCCAAGTTATGACCTTCCACCGCTGTCCCTTACCCTGTACTCAGACACCGCTCATACCTTTGCTCTGAGATTCCGTCATAGTTCCGACCTCGGACTTTGACTCCACCTCAGCTTAAGTCCATTGCATTGGTGACCTCATACTACATAAACACCATTGCCAATATTCCTTGGACTTTCAACCCCACTGTCATATCCATACAATCCTGACCTCCACTCTGGAGCCCTACTTCCCTTCCATCACCTTCTCCTTGCCGACTCCCAAGAGGTTATCCCACCTCCAGCTCTGACACCACCTTTGGTCCGACTCTGGAACATTCCGGGTCCGACCTCAACCTTGACACCTTCCAGACAAGCATGCAACACCTATGCTCCCAACTCCGGACCTCTGCTCCAGAATCCCGTTCACGTCTCCATCTAGAACCTCCAGTCTTAGCTCCAGCCTCGGACTTTGACCCCACCTCCGCTTATACCCATTGTATTGGTTAGCTCATTCCATTTAATTATGTTTGCCAATATTCCAGAGTTTAACTTCCGAGTTCGGACTTTCTGGACTTACATTGGACCTTGCAACTATTGCATTGTCCCATTCAATTCCACTATACTCCCTCATTCCTATTTGGGCTGCTGCTTCCTTTCTATTCAGTCAGCTAGCCATTCCCCACTCCCATCCTCCTTCCTTCCTCCTTGGGCCTTGGCCCTTCACTCCTCCTTTGGGAAACACCATTGAGTCAAACCCTTGACCCTCAGTGCTGTTCCTCTTTCCATCTCCCTTTGTCTCCTTTCATCCTACCCTTGTTCCTTTTGATTCCGGACCCCTCCTTATATACAATGTACATAGTAACTTGTAACCTCAGTCCAAAATCCACTTGATTTCCCCCCAAGAGACTTCCCCTCTGCTAGATCCAAAATTAGGGACCCCTAGGACAACCAGCAATGGCACAGCGCTCTGCCTGAGTCGCTGAGGCCAAGGTCCTTCCACACTAAGTCTCTGATTCCATTCTGGAGTCATCTGAATCTGCCTGATCTAACACCCACCTCCATAACCTCCATAACCTCCATAACCTCTGTAACCGCTGAGCTCCATGGATCATACTCGGCATTTCACTGTTTGTAATGTATCTTTCGCATTTTCCCCTCATCCTTATTTGGACTGCTGCTTCTCTCCATTCTAGCCAGTTAGTCATCATCCCCACTTCACCTCACCCTCCTGCCCCTCTGGGCTTTGCCCTCCCTATCTCCTTTTGGATGTACCACAGGTTCTGACCTATGACCTTCGGTACCACTCCACTTCCACCACCCCTTTGTTCCCATTCAGATACCTTCGTTCTGATTCGGACCCCCTTTGTTTCCTTGTGCTTTCGCCCTCTCCATTATATATATCAGCGCTTGTACATACTCATTTTAGGCCTTAGTCTAAAATCGACCTGAAATGCCCCCTAGAGACTTCCTGCTTGCCGTGTATGAAATTAAGGACCAAATGGACAAACAGCAATGGCACAGCGCTCCGCTTGAGTCGCTGAGGCCAAGGTCCCTCCTTGCTAAGTCTCTGGTTCCCCTCCGGAATCGTCCACCCTTGCCCAGTTCTAACACTCACTGCCTCTGAAATTAAGGACCAAATGGACAAACAGCAATGGCACAGCACTCCGCATGAGTCGCTGAGGCCAAGGTCCCTCCTTGCTAAGTCTCTGGTTCCCCTCCGGAATTGTCTGCCCTCACCCAGTTCTAACAGTAATGTTGGGTAGGTAGGAATATTAATAACCTTCTATGATTAGGATAAGGGGTACCAGAGATCGGAGGTGGAGGTGAGGGAGGAGGCAAACCAGAGGTGAACTGGAACGGTGGCAGAGTAGGTCAGAGGCTGGGTGGAGTTGGTATGGATATGACAGCATCACCACTCCACCACCCATCCCTTACAACATGCTGCAGCCATGTGACATAAGATGTTTGAAGAAAAAAGTTGCATCTAACATCATTTTAGCATGCCATTCCCTGTTCAACTCATGTTCTATAGCATAATTAGGTATCTTGGAGCTAACACAAAAATCAAATGAATACCCACTAAACCCCATTCAACTTGCTTGCAGTATCATCAAATGGGACAATCCCAGCTGGGTAGGTGATGATGTTGACATAGCAACCCAATGTGGTGCAGTGACAAGGATGGGCCACTAGGCACCTTATTGCTGATGTGGCACACCAAGTCACACATATTGCGACTACCTGCACTGGCAGCGGGATGGACACTACTGTACTCACATGAGCCAGGAGGTCCGGCTCAAAACACAGCCACATCACACATCACATGAAGGAAAAGGCTGGCCAACTTATGTCATGCCCCAACAGCACTTGGCTGCCCAGTGGCTGCGTGAATTTAAAATTGCCTTTTTAAGTAATTACATTTAAAAATGAAAAATTGCCATTTCTTCATCCAAATTGCATGTCTGCCTGGCCTGCATTCCACGGCCTTGAGGCTTGCAGCCCTGGGGATCAGAAGGGGAAAGTAAGCTAGTCTCACCAAGCGTATCTGGCTCAGCCTCCTCGGCACGAGTGGATGCCACCCTCAGTCCATCATTGACTGCCTCAAGCCCTTCAGGTACCACATCCCCTACCATATACTCAAAAACCTCCTCCACCATCACATCCCATCATCTTCTGGAGTACCTGTGAACCCGACCTCATGTGCAATACAATCAGAGCCAGGGTGTTACAAAAATGGGGCCGGAGGCGCCCATTTTCGTCCGTTCTTGGCGCAGGAAAGTGGAAAGTGGAGGTGGGGTGGTTCATTAGGCTTTACAGGTAGTTTCACAGATGTTGTAACATGAGGTTTAACAGATGTTAGCACAGTGGGTTTTTTGGTAATTGTTGATTCGTTAAACTTAATTACTATACAAATCATGTGATACAGAACCCATAAGAGTCTAAAATGGGAAATTCCCATTTCCATAACACAGGGTGGACATCAGTGTCATTGAGGGGTTGCCTTCATGGTGCAGTTATCGCCTTTGCAAGATCTGGATCAGTTTTGTGAAGGGAATTGAGGATTAAGGATAGTGGACAGGGAGTTAGACTGTGATGGGAAAGGTTGAAATTGCCTGAGTGGCACAGTTCAAAAGCCTAGATCTAGTTAGCACTCCACATACTTATAAGTAGTTTAAGTATTGCAATTGACTCACTTTGTTAGATCGGGCAGATTTGGACAACTCTGGAATGGAATCAGAGACTTAGCATGGAAGGACCTCAGCCTCAGCAACTCAGGCGAAGCGCTGTGCCATTGCTGGTTGTCCTGGGGGTCCCTAATTTTGGATCTAGCAAAGGGAAGTCTCTTGGGGGAAATCAAGTTGATTTCAGACTGAGGTTACAATTTACTAGGTACATTGCATATAAGGAGGGGTCCGGAATCAAAAGGAACAAGGGTAGGATGAAAGGAGACAAAGGGAGCTGGAAGGAGGAACAACACCGAGGGTCAAGGGTTTGACTCAATGGTGTTTCCCAATGGAGGAGTGAAGGGCCAAGGCCCAAGGAGGAAGGAAGGAGGATGGGAGTGGGGAATGGCTAGCTGACTGAATAGAAAGGAAGCAGCAGCCCAAATAGGAATGAGGGAGTATAGTGGAATTGAATGGGACAATGCAATAGTTGCAAGGTCTGAAGTAAGTCTGGAAAGTCTGAACTCAGAAGTTAAACTCTGGAATATTGGCAAAGGTAATTAAATGGAATGAGCTAACCAATACAATGGGTATAAGCAGAGGTGGGGTCAAAGTCCGAGGTTGGAGCTAAGACCAGAGGCCCCAGAGACAGAGATGCAAACAGGATTCCAGAGCAGAGGTCCGGAGTTGGGAGCATAGGTGTTGCATGCTCATCTGGAAGGTGTTGAGGTTGAGGTCGGACCTGGAATGTTCCAGAGTCAGACCAAAGGTGGTGTTGGAGCCTGAGGTGGGATAACCTCTTGGGAGTTGGCAAGGAGAAGGTGACAGAAGGGAAGTAGGCTCCAGAGTCAGTTTTGGAGTTCTGGGACCCCGTAGCAGAGGTCAGGATTGTATGACACACTTTTTGAATCCTATCCTGATGATTCATGGCTTGAAAAGTGTACACTAAAGTCTCAGGGACATGGTCCCTCAGTATGCCAAGCTTGGTGTCAAGTTTTATGTGGCATGAGTCAATCCCACTTTGCAATACTAGTGAGTGAGAAATTTTTTATGGGGACAGCAAAGATGTTTCAAATTTTTGTATTTACTGGTTGCCAAATATGGCTTGAGATCAATATAAAATAAATCTGGCTTGGCCAACTCCAGGCACTGCTCTCCTTTCAAGTCATGCCTTGCCGGTTGGGTGTCACGCATAAAAATGGGATGCCAGCTCGGAATTTTGTGTCATGCTTGGGACCATGCTGGTAGTTGGTCATGTGAGTACAGTATTATCTCTTTAACCTCATGTTTCACACCACTTTGTATTTCTTTTATCTTGGTTGGCCACCCGAACATGTATATAATAGGGGTGTTCACAGTAGCGAAAAGTACAAGAAAAGTTGCCAAAAGTTGGACTTTCCTAGCGACTTTTGAGCTTGACTTTTGACCTCTTTTGATCCACTTTTGAGGTCATTCACAGTTGTGTGCAAAAAAAGTGTGTCAAAACAGCCTCTCTGGTCATGAAGGATTTGAATGGATTACATAATGTTCACTCTGCATGCCCATTCTTAGTGAACGTGAGCACTTAATCCATGCTGCTCTCAAGCATGCATCCAGCCTCCAAGCCCAGTACCGACATCAATGATGCAGTCTTCTCTGCAACCTTTGCTCTATCGATGAGCTGAGTGATCTATCCATTTCCGATTTTGACACTGATGACGACTCCAAGTCCAAAACCTCATCTGACACTGATAGCACAAGTACAAGTTCCAGCAGCAGCAGCAGTAGCGCCTCATCCTCCAAGTCCACTGGTAGCACTATAGAATCGCTATCTCATTCATCTATCCTTTCATCCCACTCAACCTATGAAGACCTTGTTGAAACCTACACGAGGCTCTGTCACTCCCATGTTCAAGCCATCCGACGTGTCTGGCAGTTTCCTTACAATGTTGTTACCACTAGAGTCCTCTTCCCACATTCAGTTCCCAAGTGCAGCCAGCTTTCCTTTGTACTTCAGTGTTACAAAGAGGACGATGCATGGCGCTTCTGCCACAACCTACATGTCTCACCTCATTCCTTTGATGTTCTTCTATCTCTTATCCAAGAACATCCAATATTTTACAACAGCTCTAATGTGGAACAAGCCCCCATATCACACCAGCTCGTGATAACTCTTTACCGCTTTGGTAAATTTGGGAACGGTGTATCAGTTGAAGCTGTCGCACAATGGGCAGGCTGCAGTGCTGGAGCAGTCATTAATTCTACAAGATGGATAATTGCAGCATTCCTCCCTCTTCATGACCAAGCAATCTGCTGGCCAAGTGCATCGGAGAAGCGGGAAGCTTCTGATTGGGTGGAACGAGTCTCATGCCCTGCTTGGAGACCAGGATTTTGTATGGTGGATGGCACACTAATACCACTCCATGCAAAGCCAGGACATTATGGCGAACAATTCTTTGACCGCAAATCCAATTACTCCCTTAGCCTAATGGTATGCCATTCCATTTTCACGAAGCTTTGACTGTCAGGGCACACCCACCTGACCCAGCTCCACCTGCCCTGACCCAGTATCCCGCTCACCTCTACCCCCCCACCCTCCATCACGTTTCCTCAACTCCTGTTCTTCTTTCTATCCTTTTGTTCTTTTATTCCTTCATTCTTTCTTCTATCTTTATCTAACGGACAACCTTTCCTCATACCTATGTATTATTGACCCGCCTGCAACGCATGCACGACACACCCAGCCCCAGACGACCCGGACGGCCTCATGGTGCAATCCAGCACATGCCCTTGGAATCCCCCACGGGGACACCCAGATGACTGCGGCTGTATGTGGGGTGACGTGGCAAACCTCATGTGACCCAAGCCGCATGTACATAAAGGTACCTGGGGTGGGAACCAAAGAAGTAACCTTCTTCTCACAGTTCCCACTTCAGGTAAGTAGCATAGCCTCCCCTTTTAATAACAACTCACAGTTCCCACTTCAGTCTGAGTGGCCAGGGACCATCATCCCGGACCGGGCTTGCCAGTACGCACGCCCACTCCACACCCTGCAATGGCCTCAGTGCCAGGCATTACCCTCATGCCGCCTCGACCCCGGATGCATCCCTGACATGTGGCAAGTAATGTTGGGGGTGTGAGTGGAAATCCAGTTGGCATGAAAGGGTTCCGCTGTGCCTCTTGCGACTCCAACTGCTGCTGTGTGTCAGGGGACGACTCCCGGGTCCCCATGACCCTCCCCTATGGTCCACAGCCTGACCTATGAACAGCCCTATCCAGGGCAACAACTCTACTGTGGGTAAGGAGATGAATAGATAAAGCAGTAGGTAAGGTACACTTGCCTACTGTGGGTAAGGAGATGAGAAGGAAGCTAACTTCTCATCTTCCCACAGTGGCCACAATATCAGCAAAACTTCCGGGGATACCCGGAAGTCACATGAAGGGGTAGGAACCGGGTCTGGAGCATGCAGCGTGCGGAGCGTGTGTGCGTGCGGGAAGCGCGGCGGGTGGAAGTGGGTCCGGACGCGGGTCCGGGTCCGGGCTAGTCAGGGTGTGTGCCCTGACACTGTGCCACATCCAATTGCTGCTGTTGCTGCAGCTCTAGTTGGCGGATTTGTAACTTGAGCATTCTGCATTCATGCTTATTTGCCTCATGCTGTCTATGTGTAGCAATGCATGCCATGTATTCTGCATGCCACTGGTTTGACTCTCACTCTGCAAGTTCAGACTCAAATTTGCTTGCTTCATGGAAATCAGCGAGTGAGTCTCGCTTTACCTTGATACCCCATGCCATGGTACAGGCCGAAGATGTGCCTGGTGTCATAGATCTTGAGGTTGGTGTAATAGGAGCAGGGAGCCGCAAGTGCCAGGGTGCAAACCTTGGGTCAACCTTAGGTTTGGTGTCAACACTCTGCAGCTGCTCGTCGAGTAAGGTAGTATGGGGTGATGGAAGTGGGGAAGGGGAAGCATACCAAGTCCATGCCATCTTCCAACACCTCAGCCAGAGTTGCATCCTGAGACTCCGGTACATTTGTATCCATAGTAGGGGAGGCTGAAGAAAGGTTTTTGGACCCTTGGGCTTGTCCCACAGTTGAATTTGAGATCAAGTCAATGGAATGTTTTGGAAGCGTGGACCAAATTCCATCCAAATCATCAAACCAAGGGAACCTCGAGTGTATCTCCACTAATATTTAGGAATATTAGTGCATGAACATCTGAGGAAATTTCTACATACCCATTTTATTTGCGTGGATTTCTTCAATTTCCTCATCTGTCTTAACACCCTGACCTGTTTCCTTCAGGAACTTAAGGTACTTGTTGTACTGTGTTTCAAGCCTGTCGGATGAAGGTTGATGATTGAATTTGCATGCTCAAAATACAACACACCAACTGATCTGCCCATGAATTGCAGTGGTATAGTGGGCTAAGTCCTTGATGTAAAAAGCATGTTCAGGCTCATCATCCCGATCCCAAATAGACTTGGCAATGATAGCCCAGTAGTCCTTCTTCTTCTCACCAGTAGAAACCTAAAAAAAAAACGAATCAAGTAAAAGTATGGACACCAAACTGGAACATAAATCAGTCAGACCCTTGACTGGCTCTCTGCCTTCACTGTCTGGGAAGAATCTCCACATAGTTTGAGACGCACAGATGGGTTTTCAAGCAAGTAGGATACCAGCTGATCCGTCCATGTGGGGTTGGCAAGTGTCATATCCATCCCCAGCCAACAACTTCCAGTCCCTCCGATCCCTCCGGTCTACCTCCACTCCTTCTTCACTAACCTCGGAGCTCCCGTATTCCGCAATCCCCTCGGTACCCCTCGATGGTCACCACCCCCTCCTTTCAATTTATTACCTACGCCTCCCTAAGTATGGAGCCCTGAAGACTTCCGGACAGCTCCGACGTCCGCTAGCGCACTCCTGCCTCCGCTGGGCAATACACTCGCCTGCCCTGCAGAGTCCACCTTTGGGCCTATCTCTCCTTTCCATTTCTGGGTTATCACCTGCCTTTCCGTTAACCCTGTAACCCAACTCATCAGTAATATTCAGTCAGCTAATGTTTAACCCCGTTAGCTCCGCTCCGCCATTTGCGGACCCATCTTCACTGTAACTATATATATATCCAACTTGTACATAGGTTACACCTCAGTAATAAAATTGACTAGAGTTTACCCCCTGTAGTTCTGGTTCCCAGTTAGTAAGTTAGGGCACGGACGTGTTACTTGGCACAGCGCTCCTGGCATAAGTCGCTGAGGCTGAAGCCCTCCGCCATGGAGACTCTCCTTTGTCTCAACCTGGTCTCTGACAGCAAGCCACTGGATGCGGCGTGTGGTGGGGGTACTGATCTCCTCAGTTTTTAGACCAGTAGACCGGTTAGCATGCTTATTTGGTGTGGGTACCACTGTTGAAGGAGCTGCACGCTTGCTTTGCATTGCAGCTACCCAATCAGGCGAGGAAGAAACTGTACAGTATAGGATAGTAGTACATGTGACTGTTGGAGGAAGCGCCCTCAGCGCATGTATTTACACATGTTTATATGACTCTATACAATCTAAGAGTTAACCACCATGTTGTCCAAATGCCATTGACCTGGTTCTTTCTACAGTGACTCAGCACAGGGTTTAATCAGCTTAAGGCCGAGTTTTGGAACCTGTTTTTAAACCAGTTTTGGCGCTCTTGCAGCCCCAGAGCCCCAAGACAAAAGTGAGTCTTGTGACTGACTTGTCACAAGTTGGTGAGTCTTGTGGCTGACTTGTGGTACTGTGAACACCCCTAATGTCCGCAACTTGGCCAGAACACGATATCTAACTATCGGATTGATATCGCGTTCAGACACCTGCTGGCTAGATGAGGATAGAGGGAGTTGCCGGGTCATTCAAAAATTGAATCCCTCAAAGGGGTCGTGAGAACGAAAATTTTTCGTGGGAATTTCCCTCGAAGCCCCTTTGAGGGTGAATCCTAGGTATTGGGTCATGACTCATCAGCGATGCAGAACAGCCCAATTGAGGAGTGCATGCGCCTTCCTCTTCATCAGGAAACCAGTACTACCCCCCTTGTGACACAAGCGCCCCACTCAACCCAAGCACCATACTGTGAACGATCCTCGTTACCACGGAAACCTACCCCACTTGCCCAAAGACGTTCAAGAAGAGCTTCTGCAGTCCAGACTCAGGGTTCTGCAGATATGTCCACACCCGATCTTGGAATTGAGGGGGAACAGGAAGCCTCCTTGTCTACAGCGAATATGCACAGGCCACGAGGTTTTGGGGCTAGGACCTCAATTAGTGGGAAACCGTTGATCCCATCTACACTAATTCGAACCAGCCAGCTATCATCTTGAGGAACAATGAGGAACCCAGTTAGACTTCTGATGAAGGGGGATTTGAATAACATGGCTCTTGGATGGTGTGTACTTGTCTCCACATGTTGGTCAACAAGTATTCAGTAGTTCCTCTGTAAGGTCGGAGAAAGATTTTGTTAGTTGCCAGAGACTCGTGCAATTTTGGCATCGTCAGGATGGGGCCGACGTTCATCTCACTTTCAAGTCTATTCCACCTGAGGAGTACCAACCCACGTCGATCGTGGTGTCCTGCATCTATCGGGATGATGCGGACGAATGCTTTATTACTTCAGTCGATCTCATCTTCCTGCTCAAGATGATCATCGATTCTCCTTTCAGCATCGAGGAAAAGAATCGGATCCGACGGAATCTAGAAGGTTTCAAGCCTTAAACAGTAGTGAAGAGCAAGCCAGGAAAAGGGATTGGCTCCTTCTTCGCTCTTATTATGGGATTCGGAGAACCTAAACCTCGGAATATTGAGAAGGACTTGAAAGTTTTTCCATGGAAGATCATTCCGACCGCCCTGGAGAAAGTGATCAAGAAATATGTGAGTAGCATGTTGTTAAGTGTGCCATCACTAACTCCCGCTAATGCATACACAGTCATATGCGCCTACGACAGGTGCGCAACTTGACCCGATTGTCTGTCAGGATGGTGTTAAACTGGGGGAGGACTCACCAGCAGGCCATCCGTCCACCATAGATCTGCCCTGCAGCTCGCAAGTGTGGGCATTGTAAGGGTCTGGGCTCTGACGTGCATGGTTGTAAGATAGGTATGTGATACATGCTGAGGATCATGATTGCAATTTATCCTTTTATCCTTATCTTCAGTCGCCCGGCACTCATAGATCGGGGCAGCAGTAATGAGCTTGGGGGAAGGTGTGGTTTGATGGCGGTTTGGGGTTTATCAGCATTAACCACCAGCAAGAGATCATGCACAGCATGTGCATGTTGTGGAAGGTTGTAACTGCATGGGGTGAAACCAAGAGAAGGGTATTGGAAATCAACAAATTGGACCTGCTACTTTGCCCTGATTGTTCTCAAATATTACATAACTTACCACCCTCAGAACCACAAGGCTCCTCACAAGATTGAGGCCCTTAAGGATTCTCTTTGCCGTCTTGTTCGACGGACCTCACCCTTGATAGTGATTCAAATGATCCCCACAATGTTTACACAGGCAGATACATATAATCAATCATATCTAAATCATGCTGGGCCAGGATAAGCTCGCCATCATCCACTCCGGAAGGTCGCTTGATTTCTTCATTGTTCACGTTCATTGGATATCGTACTTCCTCAGGTACACCTGCCCAGTCAAAGTCAACTAGCATGATTCCGGGTGTACCGTCTTCACCATGATGTTGGTAGTTCAAATGTCACCGTGCACATATCCTGCTTGGAGACTGGTCACCTTCCGGTTTCAAATGAAGCTTTTGCATATGAATCCTCCAATTCATGATAAGTATTATCGATGAAATTTATGACAACCATATACCATCCACCGGGAACGGGCTGAAAGCCGTAGGAAGGCACGAATCCCAATGATGAGGATTTGCAATGCTTCCTTCGAGTATTGATGGACGAACTTGATGCATATTTTGTCATCACTGGCAGTGCCATAAATACGAGTTTCTCTTCCTTAAGTATTCGAATGAATTGTCATCCAGAGAAAGGAAGTGGGTAGGATGCGGGAATCCCACGTTGGGTGGCTGGGCAGGGGACAGGGCAGTAATACATGGAAGTTCGGATTCGTAGTATTCAACGCTCACTGCACCCAAAAAACGCGCGGTTTGCATCCGCATATCGACATCGGATGTGTGATAGAAGAGCGGCAAAGTAGGTGCTACAACTTGTAGATGAGGGTGTATGGTCCACAGCAGGGCGCCTGCAAAACCAATATGGGCACCTGCGACATGAACTTCAGGTCATGATGCACCTCGAGAACACACGTGCAACCTCACCAGCGATGTAGAGAATAAAACAAGGGAGATTGGAGCCCAGATTAGCAGCGTAGTACCAGGCCGCTTCAAAGATAGGCTCAGCACCGCCTAGGATAATCTCTGACTTGACTTCCATGAGCCCGAAGCAAAAGTTGTTGCACCGAAGATCTCCGTCAGTCGTATACCCGTCGATTTGGGCCACCAAAAAGTGGAGCCCGTACCCTCCAAAATCTTCTCCACCCTCCCTTTCTCGGCATCGCAAAACTCTGACATAGAACTTGACAGCTTTAAGTCATGGTCTGCCTTCGTCGGTATGTAAGTGTTGCAGTCATCTTGGAACTGGCCAAATATGGGATTGTGCAATGTGATAGGTATCGTCGCGGCAGTCGATGGTGGGCGATTGAAACAGAATGCAGGAGGGTTTCTTCTCTGGTCAGCAGCGAAATTTTTCGGCTTCCCTTTTTCCGAAGGTGCCTTTTGCGCAAACTTTGAAGCCCATTCCGCCCGGCCCTTGGGGACACGGTTGCCTTATACAATGAAGGTGAAACACTCTTGCCTTGGCCATCGTCAGGTTCACCAAAATCGATCAATCATTTGCACTTACTAATACAGGGGGAGACTGAACAATGATGTGTAGATATCCATCCTGAGGTGGATGGAAGATAATCTCTGCGCAGGCGATAGAGTTTCCTCATCATTAAGTTCAGCCTTCACATTCTCCTCGAAACTGCCGTCGATTGGGATGGAAACCTTCCAGAATTGAGGGTGTCTGCGTCAATGTGTTGGAGAGCGAACTTCTCCTCCTTGATGGCTTTCTTGAGGGTACCGACAGACTCTGTACTCGCAATTTGGACCGGAAAGATATGGTTGGCACCATCGCCATGAATGAGACAGTACAGTTCGAGAATAGGAGGATCTAATTGTGGCACTAAAGACAAGCTTGAATGAGAAAATAGGTCACAGACAGAGAAAGCTTCGCGACTATCACTCACCAACACGCGGGAACCGAATAATGATGTGTAGGTCTTGTAGGACAATCTCATCACTGGCGATAGCACTTGTTTGTTTTCAAGTTCAACATTCGCATCAAAACCGTCGTCGACTGGGATGGAAACCTTCCAGAGTGCGAGGTGTTGGAAAGCGACCGTCTTCTGCTCTTTGATGGCTGAGGATGCCGACAGTCGCTGTCTTCGAAATTGCCACCGGGAACACTTGGCTAGGATCATCGCCAAGTAGCCAGCAGTTGAGATGGAGCGTGACAGACACGGATTATTGGCAAGTCCAAATGATCATACAACCACGCATTCAAGTCCGCTTAGGAAAGGTTTCCCAACGCGATACGCCTGCGTCTGCACCCAAGTACTAGTAGACGGTGGAAACACGGCTCCACCCGACAGGAATGGGACCCGTGACTTCCGCCCAGCAGTAATTTGCCAACCCTTGTCTATCCTTGTCTACCCTCGTCTGCCCATCCATCCTTGTCTGGCCTCTCGTCCATCATCCATCCATCCCCTTTCACCCTTCCCTCAACAATGCTCCAGCCCCCCCTCGAGACCGTCAGTTCGCACTTTTTCATTGCCACATGTTATCACCCAGCTAATGTACCTTCTGTCATAGATCAACCTCGGTATGCATCAACTCCTTTACACGCCTCAGCCGACGCATGCCAAACTTATGCTCACACCTGGTCTAACAATCAGGGCCCCTCACCGTCCCTCGCATCTGGATCGGGCTCTGGCAATTGTCATCTCCTGCATGGGGCACTGCCCCTGTGTCCAAAGTCAAGTCGGAGATGAACCAGCACTATCTTCATGGATTCACGACTTTTGGTGCGCCGACAACACCTGCACCATCCGTGATCACTCACTGAATCCACTGCTCTGTAGATATGGCAAGTATATTTTGACTCCTATCTCTTCGATCTTAGCGTTTGTTCATCAACAATATTCTTTACTTTGCGTGTCGGTGTCAATTAGGGTACGAACACTTTGTTTCACCGTGTACCTCGTGTTTTTTTCCCCCCTGATTCTCCTATCCGTCTCCTGCGATCACAGCCGACCACTATGGCTCTGCAGAGTTAATCTTTGGCCAATTTCGTCGAGCCTTGTTGTGAGCGGATAACAATATCTTCGGTGAGGATGAAATAACCTTTCGGCCAAGCAGACGCCCTTCATTGCCATTACATCCACCGCTCTGCGCTACAAAATGGTGCATATTCACGGAATCTCACATCCCATACAGCCGTTCCCGAGTAGAGGATGCTGTGCGTGAGCGTATGCGCAGAACCATGGGGGACACGATTGACATACTTCAAGTACACTGGCAACATTATGACAACCTGGACTATCTCAATGTGTTCCGATACCTGGTTGATATTAAACGTGATGGCAAGCTCAAAGTCAGGGCTTTAGGCCTTGTCAACTTTGACTCTCATCATGTCAACGAAATCTGCGAAACTATCGGTCCCGGTGAACTTCTTACTAATCAAGTGCAGGTGGGTGGCCAGTTTATTACCACCGGAACTGATTGAGACTACATCCACTAGTTCTCTTTAATCGATGTCCGGCCGCTCTATCGCATGGCCATTGTATGTAAGAAACATGGCGTTAAGCTCCTGACATATGGCACATTGGTATGCCCGACCTGCTTTTTTCGTGTTGATCATATCTAATCTAATGATTGGCGAATCATGTCCCAGTGCGGTGGATTCCTTTCTGATTTCTGGTTAGGGAAGCCTCAACCAGACTCATATAAGGATAAAATAACGCCTTCTCAGCGGAAGGTAAGCTCGAAGCTCATCCTTTTTGTCCTTATATGAGCCATCCTTGTCTCACTAATTGCATAATGGTTCATTCAGTATCTCGACGTCATCAACGGATGGGGAACATGGGATCTCTTTCAAACTTTGCTCACAAGCCTTCGAACGATTGCAGATCGCCATGGGGGCTTGAGTATCGCGAATGTAGCTACTCGTTGGGTGCTGGATCATCCTTTTGTAGGGGCTGTTATTGTTGGTAAGTTCCGTCCTCCAAAATCGCTTCAATCTTTCATGTGGTTCTGGCTTCTTTGGCTGGCCCCTCCCTTTTGGCCTGCTAATTCATGCATGGATCCCTCTTTGAGTCTTCTGTACACTAATGTCATGATTGACTCAAACTGACACACATGGACATCCACTGTAGGTGCCCGACTCGGAGTAGCCCAGCACTGTGAAGATAATGCCCAGACCATCACGACTAGTTTCCATCTGACGGCTGAAGACAATCAAATCATCTTGAACATCTTAGCACAGTCCAATGGTGGGAGGCTCATCCACATGATGGGAGATTGCGGTGCTGAGTACCGTTAAAGCCGAAATTTGAACTCGGAGGATCAACATATGGATTTGAGTTTGAAACTTAAATTTCAAATAATAATTCTAGCCACTGAGACATACATATATCATCATTGATTTCATAAAGTCTGAGGGATGAATGGCAAGCATGAGACCCGTGACAGATTTGCATGAGGGCCATGTATAGTTAACCACATCTTCTCTGCAGTCCAACACAATGTGGTCGAGAGTGAGTCCTTGGCAACTATTAAATGTGGTGGAGTATAGAGGAAACTGTTTGCGACGGATTGTGTATTGCATATAGGGAGGTTGGAAATCGAAATTGATGTGAGGAATTAGGTAGGAGATGTGTGCATGGTTGCTTTGATTGAGAATTCGAACTTCAATCCAACATGGACAACAGTTTATAATTAATACTCATTGGTTTTTCACCAAACCTTTTAGCACAGAAAGGTTTCTCAGTAGAGAGCATATAGCACTGGGTTTGAGTTTCAATTTGTGATCGAGTGCTTCCGTGGACTTTGTCAGAACATGACAAGTGGGAACAAGCATGTCTGGACCTTTCCCCGGAAGGGAGGCCGGAGGTAGGACAAGTGGAGGGACCATGACCTCAGTGACTTGGAGGGGAGCGCTGTGCCAATGTTCAATTACACTCGCTGTTTGGTCCTTAACTTCAGAATGGGAGGGCATGAACTCTGGGGGGATCTAGTCGTCAATTTTGCACTGAAGTGCCATCAACTATGGTACATGACCTATATACATAATACAGGACAAAAGGGAAAACCCAAGGAGGACTTACCCACTTGCCAGGTTGGCAAGCTCGTGAGAGAATTGCCTTATCAAGCATTGTGGAGTGGGTAAGTGAAGGGTGGAATTAGTGACAGCTATTGGGTAATGGGAAAACCTTTGCAGGGTTGGTGGAGGTCCTAGGAGGTCCATAGTAATGTTGGGTAGATAGAAATATTAATAGTCTTCTATGATGAGGATAAGGGGTACCAGAGAAGGTACCAGAGATCGGAGGTGGAGGTGGACCAGAGGTATACCAGAGGGAATGGCAGAGGTGAGGGGGAGGATGAACTGGAAGTGAACCAGAATGGTGGCGGAGTAGGTGGTTGGGCAGAGTTGGTATGGATATGACAGTGTCCCCTTCTTAGGCCTGAACCCTGAAGGCCATAAGACCCACAAGAGAGGCTAAGGGAGGTACTGTGGACAGGAGGAATGTTAATGCTGGAGGAGGCAGAGGTGGTGGAGAAGAAGAAGAAGATTTTATCGAACCTAGTACTCAGGCCCAGGCTTGTGTGGATGGTGGGCGTGAAGGGCCACAACAAGATCAGGAGCATGATCAAGTTCCAAAGCTAAGAGCGAAGAGTATTCCTCATCAGTCCCCTCATAACCTAACCAATGCATGGTGTAGACGAGGTTACAACCCCATCTATGGCGATTGATCTTAGAGTCGAGAATTTCCCCAATCTCGAACTCAGGTTGTCCATCAATCACAATTGGCAGAGGCAGAGGTTGGTTGCAGTTCAGGATGATGTTAGGAGTGGCTGGTTCAATTTGAGACACATGGAAGACTGGGTGAATGGCTCTCATGGACTCAGGGAGGCAGAGCATGATGGAGTGACTACTGTCAGGGCACACCTGCCCGACCTGCCTCCACCCGGGCCCACCTCACCCAGTACCTCTTCTCTCACCCTGCACCCTTCCTTCATGTTCTCTCCCCCCTCTATCCCTCTTCCACTTCTATTTCTATTTCTATTTCTATTTCTATTTCACATGGACAACCTTTCCCTTATATCTATGTATTATTGACCCACCTGTGATGTGCACACGACATGCCTAGCCCCGGATGCCCCGGACGGCTCTAGGGTGCAACCTAGTGTGTGCATATTGAAGGAGAGAACAAAGGAAGGTCAGTTGGGAGGTTCAAACGAGACCACCACCAAGCTGTTCCCTGGTTCTTTAGTTAGGATGGGGAAGTGTACTAGTATTATTTATTGTAAATATAGTACCAATCCGAGTGTTTTGGCTAATTCTATTTTTATGGGTTAGTTTTAAAGTTCCTGGGAATTGACTTACAGATAAACCGAGCCCTGTGGAGCTGTTTCTTTATTGAAATTTCTTAATTTGTCTAGGTGTAATTCTGTGTAGCGTTGTTTAATTTGGAATTTAACTTGAATTAAATCTTCTACTTGGTGAAGTTTCAAAGATTCTATTCAGTTAATGGATTTGGATTGTGTCTGGAGTATCCCTTGAGTTTGTTTTATTTTTGTCTTATTTTATTGCTTGTTTTAACAGTAGCAAGATAACTGTTTTGTGTTTACACTTTTGAAATCTGGAGTGTTAACCAGCTCTCCTGTTGAAATATCTACTTAATATTTCTCTCCTTAATTGCTGCCTTTTACTACAGTGGCAATCTTAACTGTATATCACTTTTTCGCACTGGAGTGACAACCAGAAATGCTTGAGAAAAATAATACTCTATTTTCTTACTTCTCTAAGGGGGGCGAAAAGTCACAGAAAGGGTCTCCCTTTTATACTCCTTGGGTTGCCTTCCTTTTTCATGCTCTACCTTCTATTTACAGGATTTATTTACAGTGTATTTTTCTCAAACTGAATAAAAAATGAAATTTTCACGCTATAGTTCTACTGCACTTTTGCTGCGCTGAACTGCGGTTCTACTGCAGTCAGACTGCGCCTAGAATCCTTATTGTCCTCCCTCGCCTAAGCTATTTTAATGGTTAATGTTAGAACAGGGCGGAAACGGATGACTCCGGAGTGGAATCGGAGACTTAGCGTGGAGGGACCTTGGCCTCAGCGACTCAAGCGGAGCGCTGTGCCATTGCTGTTTGTCCATTTGGTCCTTAATTTCACAGTAGGTGAGCAGGAAGTCTCTAGGGGGCATTTCAGGTTGATTTCGGACTGAAACCAAGATGAGTATGTACAAGCGCCGATATATATAATGGAAGGGGCAAAAGCACAAGGAGAACAAAGGGTGACCGAATCGGAACGGAGACGTCCAAACGGGAACAAAGGGTAGAGGGAGCGGAGCAGTACCGAAGGTCATAGGGCAAGACCTGTGATACGTCTGAAAGGAGGTAGGGAGGGCGAGGCCCAGAGGGGCAGGAGGATGAGGGGAAGTGGGGATGATGACTAACTGGCTAGAATAGGAAGAAGCAGTAGTCCAAATAGGGATGAGGGGAAAACGCGAGAAATACATTACAAGCGGCGAGAGTGCCGAAGGCGGTCCGCGAAGCTCGGGGGTTGTGGAGCTTACGGAGGTTACGGAGGCGGGGTTGGAAGTCCGAGGAATATTGGCAATGGTGTTTACGTAGTATGAGGTCACCAATGCAATGGACTAAGGCCGAGGTGGAGTCAAAGTCCGAGGTAGGGACTATGACGGAGGCTCGGAGTAAGGTACGAGCGGTGTCCGAGTGCGAAGTACGGAACAGCGGTGGAAGGTCGTAACTTGGTGGAAGGGTGGCGGAGGAGTAACGGAGGGAGAAGAGAGGGGAAAGGTAAGGAAGAGGGAGTGGCGGAAAGGAGAGTAGTCAGGTCCGAAGGTGAGTATCGGAGCGGATGGGGGAAGTGTAGGAGGATAACGGGAGGGTGGAGGTGTTGTGAAGGGGGAGCGGAGTAGTAGGAGGGTGGTGAGAGGTAAGGAGGAGGTGTGTTGCCAGGACCGAAGGTGAGCATCAGAACGGCAGCGGTAGGTTATGACTCCGGAGGTGAAGAGGGTGGAGGTCCGGAAGTCGGGTCGGGGTCGGGTATGCACGGATATGACAGTTAATTAGAACTTGGCTGCGCTGCATTTGTCGCAGTTACCTATTTCAAATTCCATATATATACCATTAAAAGTGCTATGACTCGGTGATTCTGAATTCAAACTTCGCATTACTATGCGTACAGCTGTGCTGAGACCTTCAGCTGATTTATTCCATTTTTATTTAGTGACATTTAGTTAAAATGAGACTGAAATGGTAAATGAGTGAATTATTCAGGTTTAAAACCGAAAGAAAAGTTGCTAGTAGTCAAGAATTACTCAAACGAATGTGTTATAGCTCTCCACTTCATTAGAATATTGTTCCCTAAAATTCCCGCCATGGTCCATCGTTGTTAGAACGTGCAGATTCGGACGACTCCGGAGTGGAATCGGAGACTTAGCATGGAAGGACCTCGGCCTCAGCGACTCAGGCGGAGCGCTGTGCCATTGCTGGTTGTCCTGGGGGTCCCTAATTTCAGATCTAGCAGAGGGAAAGTCTCTTGGGGGGAATTCAGGTCGATTTCGGACTGAGGTTACAAGTTACTATGTACATTGTATATAAGGAGGGGTCCGGAATCAAAAGGAGCAAGGGTAGGACGAAAGGAGACAAAGGGAGATGGAAAGAGGAACAACACCGAGGGTCAAGGGTTTGACTCAATGGTGTTTCTCAAAGGAGGAATGAAGGGCCAAGGCCCAAGGAGGAAGGAAGGAGGTTGGGAGTGGGGAATGGCTAGCTGACTGAATAGAAAGGAAGCAGCAGCCCAAATAGGAATGAGGGAGAATAGCGGAATTGAATAGGACAATGCAATAGTTGCAAGGTCCGACATAAGTCTGGAAAGTCCGAACTCGGAAGTTAAACTCCAGAATATTGGCAAACATAATTAGATGGAATGAGCTAACCAATGCAATGGGTATAAGTGGAGGTGGGGTCAAAGTCTGAGGTTGGAGCTAAGACCGGAGGTTCCGGAGACGGAGATGCGAATGGGATTCCGGAGCAGAGGTCCGGAGTCGGGAGCTTAGGTTTTGTGTACTCGTCTGGAAGGTGTCGAGGTTGGGGTCGGACCCGGAATGTTCCAGAGTCGGACCAAAGGTGGTGTCCGAGCTGGAGGTGGGATAACCTCTTGGGAGTCGGCAAGGAGAAGGTGATGGAAGGGAAGTAGGGCTCCAGAAGTCGGAGTTTGGAGTTCTGGGAGCCCGGAGCGGAGGTCGGGATTGTATGGATATGACAGTCGTAGTTAGTGGTTTTCGTGAATTTCGTTCATATTCCCTGATTCCCCTTTGTATTATCACATCCTAATCCTCCATATGTATTGTTCATTGTTATAGTAGGTCGTCCTTGAAGATATCATATTTTTATGTATTTTATTTAGGGCTCTGGACCTCTTGAAGCTGTCTTCCCGCACGTTTTCAGGTTTCTAACTTCATGTCCTTGTATCTCATTCATTTCTGGATGTTTTCTCACGTTCTTGGTATCATAAATTTTCATTTATTCCCACCTTTCCAATGGTACTAAAGTTGTGTTCTATTTCCTGGTATTTGTTGAGTTAGCAAAAGTTCGCATGCACATTCGGTAATCACATGCATCATTCCCATAGTCGTTCATATGCGGGCGCTGTTTCCATTTAATTGTTCGGGATTTATGATATGCACGGGTGTTTATATCTTTCATATGGGCTTCTGTGATTTATTTCAGATTTTCCCTCATGATCTAAGTGTGAGGTCTTTGGGTAGCTCAGCACACAAAGCTGTAAGTGATACAAGAGTGTGTATTTTACGGTGGTGTGTAAGCAGTTACCTGGAGGTTCCTGCTTACCCACGTGACTATATGTATCTAATTTACATATGACTCGGGGTTTGGGGCTATTGCCCTGACACCAGTGGAAGTGGAGGTAAGACTAGGAAGGTCTGGGTCGGTGTGAGGTCTTAGGGTGGCTCAGCACACAAGGCCGTAAGTGATACAAGATAGTGTATTTTATGGTGGTG
Source organism: Cantharellus anzutake (assembly GCF_015039405.1). Classification (NCBI taxonomy): domain Eukaryota; kingdom Fungi; phylum Basidiomycota; class Agaricomycetes; order Cantharellales; family Hydnaceae; genus Cantharellus; species Cantharellus anzutake. The sequence goes on along the minus strand of NW_024067065.1, from coordinate 146,923 downwards.
TGTAAGCGGTTACCCGGAGGTTCCCACTTGCCCATGTGACTATATGTATCTAATTTACATGTGACTCGGGGTTCGGGGCTATTGCCCTGACAGTCGGTCTCAATAGGAGAACTGTGAGGTGTGCTAGGTGACACAGGCTCCAGCTGAGCAGCGAGGGGAAATGAGTTGTATTCCAGCCACTATGTTACTATGTACAACATACCTGAGCAGCGAGGGGAAATGAGAGAAGAAAGCTGGTCTTCCTGCTCGCTACTCAGGGTGTAATATACTGTAGCCCACACACACAGCTAATCTACGAGGCACTGTACATACCAACAATCAATGATCCAGGTTTGTCTGGCTGTGTTGGATCATGGATCATGGAACATGGATCTTGAGTGGGATCAGATCATAAGGCTGTACAGGGATCATGGATCATGGAATCTGGGTGATCATAGATCATGGAATCAGATCATGATGGTAAGTAGGCTGGAAGTTCATGGAAGTGGGTGTACTCTGACAGAGATGAATTTTGAGTTAACTTACATGGTGTCAGGGACGTGTCCGGGGTCGAGAGGGCCCGGGGGTAATGTCCGGCACTGAGGCTGTCGTGGGGTGTGGAGCAGGCATGCGAACTGGCGGGCCCAATCTGGGACAGTGGTCCCTGGCCACTCAGACTGAAGTGGAGAATGTGTTATTATTATTAAAGGGGAAAACTATACTACTTACCTGAAGTGGAGAATCTGAGAAGAAGGTTACTTCTTCGGTTCCCACTTCAGGTACATTTATGTACATGCGGCTTGAGTCACATGACGGGTGCCATGTCATCCTCGGAGGCAGCCGCAGGCATCCGGGTGTCCCCATGGGGGATCCCGAGAGCGTCCGCTGCATGCGTGCGTGCTGGGCACAGCGGGAAGCCATCCGGGGTGTGTGGGCCGGACGGGTCAATAGTACATCGATACAAAGGAAGGTGGTCCGTGTAGATAGAAAGAAATAAACAGGAAGAGGAAGATGAGAAGAATGAAATAAAGAAAGGGGAAAGAAGAAGGAAAAGAAAGGGGAGGAGAGGGAGGAAGGAGGGGGAGGGGGATAGACAGCAGGGAGCGGGTGTGGTGTGGCCGGGTGGGTCCGGGTGGACCTGGGTCAGGCGGGTGTGCCCTGACACATGGATGATCACATGGAGTCATTGCATCTCCTGCATCTGTACCTGTACCATGTTAACCACTTGTCTCGGAAGCGAAAACATGAAGAGAGATGGGGCACGGTAGGTGATCATGGAATCAGGGTAGCTCAGTCTCTGAGCAACATGAATGCTGGGGCGTAACTGGGGTGAAAATCCAACACGCTGAGTGATCGGAATGAGACTGAGCCTCGGAACCTGTGTGGATGTCCATAGTGACAAAGGAGAGCACACCTATCATGAACATTGTGAACGGCTCTCCATTGAGAGCACAGATGGCCATGGATTGGGAATGGCCCAGTCAGGTTTGCATCCCTGCAGACATCAGAACGACGTCAAGCTGTCAAAGTCCATGCTAAAGCCAGCAAATGAGGATGGCCAAATGTCAGGGACTCGTCCGGGGTCGAGGGGGCCCAGGCGTAGCGTCCGGGACTGAGAGCCTGGCGGGGGGCGGATCGGGCGTGCGTACTGACAGGCCCGATGCGGGACAGTGGTCCCTGGCCACTTAGACTGAAGTGGAAAGTTGAGAAGAAGGCTACTTCTTCGGTTCCCACTTCAGGTTCGTTTATATACATGCGGCTTGGATCACATGACGGGTGCCACGTCACCCTCGCACACAGCCATAACCACCTGGGTATCTCCGTGGGAGATCCCAAGGGCATCCGGTGCAGGTGCGCGTGCTGGGCACAGCAGGAAGTTGCCCAAGGTGCCTGGGCCGGGTACATGGTGGGCGTGCTGCAGATGGGTCAATGGTACATTGATACAGAGAAAGTCGTCCATGTAGAATAAAGAGAGAGTAAAGAAGAAGTAGGATAAGGAGAAGCTGAGGAGGGAGGGATGAGAGGGAAAGAAGGGAAAGGGGGGGGAGGTAAGGAAGGGTGGACCAGTGGGGTACCGGGTCAGGTTGGGCCGGGTGGAGCCGGGTCAGGCGGGTGTGCCCTGACACCAAAAGGGTGGGAAAAAACGAGGGGAGTCAATGAGAGAGCGAGAAAGGCGAGGCGACCAATCAGAGCACTTCGATCGTAACTCTCAGATGTTAGGGGATGGACTTGGTTTGCACTTCTAACTCATCAAATATAAGCATGCACTTCTCTACACTTACCCACACCGACTTAGCACCTACTATGAGCATATCCTTGACAAGTTCAGCACCTACACTAACAAACTCTCTGTCATTAGTTATGACTCAGCTGTCATCCAAGAGTGTTAAAAGTTCTCACAGCTGTGGCTATGACGGTTCTGGGTGAGTTGCTCGCCCAGAATGTTCCCACAGCTGTGGCTATGATGGTTCTGGGTGAGTTGCTCACCCAGAATGTTCCCACAGCTGTGGCTATGACAGTTCTGGGCAAGTCGCTTGCTCAGAATGTTCCCATGGGTCGTGTGCACCCTTATTTGCCTTCCACATGTACGTATCTTATACTTGTGAGCTCAGCCATTTTATTGGTATTAAAGTTATTAGGAATACAACTCATTTCCCCTCGCTGCTCAGCTGGAGCCTGTGTCGCCTAGCACACCTCGCGGTTCTCCTATTGAGACCGACCCAGACCTTCCTAGTCTTACCTCCACTTCCACTGGATCCCTTGACCTTAGCTCCGAGCAGCTTGGTATCCTGACAGGGAGGAGGAACAAAACCACATGCACTATTATCTCTTTGTCAGGGATCGCTCATCAGTCCGAGTCGAATATTGCCCGAAAACCTAGTTGTAGACAAAGCTGAGGTTCCAATCCTCAGCGGCACATAGAGCTATATACACGAGTGACATCAATCAATCGGAAGAGATAGGATTAAAGGAACTAAACAATGATCCGATAGAAAATGAAGTGAATAGAGATGAAGGAACACTCAGATCAGGGGGCAGAGTCGGATCAGGAGAAGGTGAGGGATTTATGATATATGAGGGCCGATGCAGCTACATGCGGTGATATAGTCTTACATGATATCGATAGGGTAACAGAGAACCGCTTACGCTATGTCCCCTGACACTCTTCTACTCGTTGATGGGAGGTATGGTCAGCACTTCTGATCTGAGCACGAGCCTCCATGAGCAAATGACATGTTACCTCAGAGCAGGTCTGGACGTGTCCACGTACAGGCATATGGCTGCTGCAATTGGCTGACGTTTGGAGGTTGGCATCATCGATCTGGAGGAGGACGAGATGACAACAGGGATGGATGCCCAGGCAGGGTGGCTCACAATAACATCGGAAAAAATCTATGGTCTTCAGAAGGATGAGGTCAGTGGCATCAATGATTGTGTCATCACACTCTTCCGTGCAACCAGTCGCCTGTGGCATGACAAGGTGCTTGGGCTCCCTGTATGTGGTTGTGTGGTTGATCTGAAAACAGTCTTGGACCATGAAACGACCATGAGCCAGCTATTGGGGGCCGAGAAGGAGAGTGAGCCAGATCTCAGTCATGCTGGATGACGACAGTCAGCAGCGGCAGCAGTGGAACAACTGGATATCTTGAGCATGGTACAGAATCTACTAAAGGAGGTGATCGAGCAAGATGTGATGCCTCAGCTCCTTGGTATGGAGGAACGTCTCATGGCTTGGCTAGGGGTTATGATGAGTAGCAAAGGCAAACCACCACTCCTGCTGTGACAACAACCTCTCCTCATCGCTTCACTCCCTGAACAGAGTAGAAACCACCCCTCCACCTGTTCCCAATGCATCTACTCCTGCAGCCATAGTGGATGATGAGTTCGAGTGGGAGGAACCGCCCTTGGGTGAAGCAATGGTATGTTCACTAATGTCTTCTGACTACACATGATTCATGGGAACCTTGTCACATCAGGATAATATCCATGCCTCACCTGGATTGAAAAATCCACCGAAACAAGAAGAGGACAATGGGCTCCGGTACATCAAATGCAGCCAACAGAACCCTGGAGTGGGCAGCGCCACAGTGGTCAACCAACAACAATGACCCCAACACAATCATGTCCAACCAGGGGATTCAGAGACAGGGAAGCAGCAGCAGCAGCAGCAGCAGCAACAACAACAACAGCAACAGCAACAACAGCAACAACAACAACCTCCTGAAGAACAGCTTCCTTCCCATGCAGCCACTGATGAAGGTAAGTGTCCTCTCTTTCTATGGAGACCTAAGCCAAGAAGTTCCCTCAGAGTCCTTGACCCCCCTACTCCCCATCATTGTCCCCCAAGAGGTAGATGGTGATAAGTTATCAAGGCTATACAATCCAAAGGCGACCCACCAACAAGCTTTGAACCCTACTCAGGGATCAAAAAGCAACCTTTCGGTCCCCTGCACAGTACCGGGTCTACTGTGAGATCATGAAGAGGCAGTGTCATTGCCTATACATTGCTGGCTGTGGTGCTGGTAAGACGTTACCATTCATGCTTGCTGCCATGTCTTGGGGGATCACCAAGCAATTGATCTTGGTGTTGCCCTACCAGATCCTCCATCCGGAAATGCACAGGTGCTTGAGCAAATCCAACATATCCAATTGCAAATGGATGATGGAAACTCCATCTCCTGGGGAGCAAGTGGTCACTGTGGCCATTGAGTCCTTCAGCAACAACATATTCATCAATTGGCTTACAGGAGTGGTGAACAATGGAAGGCTGGGATGCATCATGTTCAATGAGGCACATGGGATCGTAGAAGATCAACTGTTCCGTCCAGCCTACCTTGATGCCATCCAGAAGCTCATGCAGCTGCAGAATGCCCCCATCCTTTTTACGTTGGGCACAATGTCACAGGGTTTCACTTGGAAGTTTTGTGTCATATCCGTGCATACCCGACCCCGACCCGACTTCCGGACCTCCACCCTCTTCACCTCCGGAGTCATAACCTACCGCTGCCGTTCCGATACTCACCTTCGGTCCTGGCAACACACCTCCTCCTTACCTCCCGTTACCCTCCTACTACTCCGCTCCCCCTTCACAACACCTCCACCCTCCCGTTATCCTCCTACGCTTCCCCCGTCCGCTCCGATACTCACCTTCGGACCTGACTACTCTCCTTTCCACCACTCCTTCTCCCCTTACCTGTCCCCTCTCTCCTCCCTCCATTACTCCTCCACCACCCTTCCACCAAGTTACGACCTTCCACCGCTGTTCCGTACTTCGCACTCGGACACCGTTCGTACCTTACTCCGAGCCTCCGTCATAGTCCCTACCTCGGACTTTGACTCCACCTCGGCCTTAGTCCATTGCATTGGTGACCTCATACTACGTAAACACCATTGCCAATATTCCTCGGACTTCCAACCCCGCCTCCGCAACCTCCGTAAGCTCCGCAACCCCGAGCTTCGCGGATTGCCTTTGGCACCCTCGCCGCCTGTAATGTATTCCTCACGTTTTCCCTTCATCCCTATTTGGACTACTGCTTCTTTCTATTCTAGCCAGTTAGTCATCATCCCCACTTCCCCTCATCCTCCTGCCCCTCTGGGCCTCGCCCTCCCTACCTCCTTTCGGACGTATCACAGGTCTTGCCCTATGACCTTCGGTACCGCTCCGCTCCCTCTACCCTTTGTTCCCGTTCGGACGTCTTCATTCCGATTCGGTCACCCTTTGTTCTCTTTGTGCTTTTGCCCCTTCCATTATATATATCGGCACTTGTACATACTCGTCTTGGTTTCAGTCCGAAATCGACCTGAAATGCCCCCTAGAGACTTCCTGCTCACCTACTGTGAAATTAAGGACCAAATGGACAAACAGCAATGGCACAGCGCTCCGCTTGAGTTGCTGAGGCCAAGGTCCCTCCACGCTAAGTCTCCGATTCCACTCCGGAGTCGTCCGTTTCTGCCTCATTCTAACATTTTGGAAGGCTGCTGACTTCCTGTATCGTCCAGACCAGTCTGCGGTGGTGATCCGCATGAGGACCCAATGGCCACAGATGTTCTACCAGTTCGTGGTACTGGGGATGGGTCAAAAGCCTTGCAAGATGGATCTTCCAGATGTCAAGACGGCCTGGAACATGGAATGGCGTGCATGGACAGTTGAGGTCATCCGCCAGGTGGAGGAGGGTCTGAAGGGTGATGAACGGGGGTTGGTGTTCTTCATGAGCAAAGAGGAATGCATGGAATGGACCATGCACTTGCACTGCTTGTACATCACTGCTGACGTCCCATCCAATGACCGTCGTTGCCGTTTCGATGATTGGCGTCAAGGGAAGCGACGAATCCTGTGCCTCAACAAGGCAGGCTACTATGGCTTCGATTACCATGCTGTAGCCTTTCCGATCTTTGTTGGGCAACCTTTCTCTGTGAACGACTTCTACCAGAGTTCGTGGAGGGTGTCAGGGCACACCTGCCTGACCCGGCTCCACCTGCCCTGACCCAGTATCCCGCTCACCTCCACCCCCCACCCTTCATCACCTTTCCTCAACTCTTGCTCTTCTTTCTATCCCTTTGTTCTTTTATTCTTTTGTTTCTTCTATCTTTATCTACATGGACGACCTTTCCTCATTATTGACCTGCCCGCAATGCATGTGCAACACACCCAGCCCCGGATGACCTGGACAGCCTCACAGTGCAACCCAGCATGCACACATGCAGCACATGCCCTCGGGATCCCCCACGGGGACACCTGGATGACTGCGCCTGTATGCGGGGTGATGTGGCTGACCCAAGCCGCATGTACATAAAGGTACCTGGGGTGGGAACCGAAGAAGTAACCTTCTTCTCACAGTTCCCACTTCAGGTAAGTAGCATAGCCCCCCTTTTTTTAATAACAACTCACAGTTCCTACTTCAGTCTGAGTGGCCAGGGACCATTGTCCTGGACCAGGCTCGCCAGTACGCACACCTGCTCCACACCCCGTGACGGCCTCAGTGCTGGGCATTACCCTCGGGCCGCCTCAACCCCGGACGCATCCCTGACAGAGGGTGGCTTGAGGTCTGCAAGTTGGAACAAGCCTTGTGTTGCTTCCAGCTCCTCTGAAGCGCTTTTCTGCCACACAGGAGTGTTTCAAGGGTCGTGTGGCCATGACGAAGGCCGTTCAACAGTACATGATGTGCCATCAGGTCATGCCTTCGCTGCATCTGGATAGCAAGGGTGAAAACTGTATGGGCCTTCGGGAGTCAGAGCCAGGGACGGTGCTGTGTGTGGCATGTTACAAGGACATGAAAGGCAAGCTGGATGACTATGATTTCGATCTCTGCTGGGGTAAACCTTTCAGTGAGTCTCTCCCTTCCTCTCTCCCTCTGCGTTCCCTCTGACGTGGCCCATCTAGAATTGAGGGCGGCAGCGGATGATGGCGATGAGCCCATGGTGATAGATGGAGGTTCGCAGACATCAATGCAACCACATGGATCTTGGACGCCTTCTTCCACCGATTGATCGGCTGGCACTTCAAAGAGTGGGCCTTCGGCCTTGGAGATCAACGCTTCGCTCCAGCTGTCCAAATCCAACGCTTCTTCTGCCATCCCCATTCAAGTGGAAAAATGTCTCTGGGAACTCAAGGGCAGGTGCTTACTGTGTTGGTTGCATGGTACGCACTGCTCACACCTCACATCATGCTGTCTTGGCACCACCACACAACAGGGATGGCAAATATCAGGAGGGATATCACCAGTGGAAGTGGAAGCGTGGCCTGTTTTGCACCAAGGGGGACGGTAAGGACATTGAGGGTATTGTTGGAAATGCCTCCTCAACATGGACTCTAGTTTGGTGCACACTTGTCCAACAAATGACAGGTGCAAATTTCCTGATATGGTTCCTGAAATGGCCTGGATGGTCCTAGGCTCCGAGGCACTCAGTAAGGGTCTGGCCAACTACATTGGTGATCCCAAGGTAGAAACCATATGTGGGTACGAATCGTGGCTGTTGGGGAGATGGGAGGGCAATAAGAAATGGCGTAACAGTTCCACTCTGCTGTCTTCTTTTACCAATGTTGCTCATCAAAATAGTAATGTGCCCTCGTGTCAGGTGGTGAGATACCTAGCTCTCCTGCATGTATGCGCTTTGGTGCTTTTTTTTCATGCAAGGACATTGCCACTCAACGACGCTGGGTATTATAAGCGTCTGACAATAATAGCTTAGACAACATATCATTAAAGATGTCACATGGGTCCATGTGTGCGCTCTCAGGTGTATTGTGATACCTAACTTCCTCCTCGTATACTGGTGGGAAGTTTCCAAGTGAGCAGCTTACCCAGAAATCATCATAGCCACAACTGTGGGAACTTTCTGGGCAAGCAGCTTGCCCAGAACCTTCCCACGGGGGAGTACCTATTATGGGGAGTCAGCTGGAGCTCCAACAACTTCCAGACACCCTCCCCCAGGGTTGTCACTGAGACTGAACCTGACATGTACATGTAGGGAAAAGGAGGACTCACGTAACCTAACATGGTATTCTCTTGAGTTGTTTTCTCTATATAAGTTTTTATCATCTTTTGGTACATACTCTCTGTCTTGCTTGCATTCTGTTGGATGCTTCGACGTTCTTCACTGCACATCAATCTGCCTTCCACTTGTATCGTTTTTGTTCCCAGTTCAATTTACATCCATAACTGGTCCTTGGCATCTGTTTCTTTTTTCGCATTCTTCCGGTAATCTTGCCGTTTTCTGTACTTTCCTTGGTCGCTTGACATTGCTCAATGAGGCCTCTGATGTTTGTGCCACACTAACTTTGCTGCTGCTTGCCTGCCTGTCATGCACAAATCAGTCTTGGCCATCACAGGGCCTGCTGCTATTTCGAACTTTCTCCTGCACCTATCACCACCTGGATCCCTGATATGGTTGGAATTTCAAATCATCTGTAAACTGAGGTGCATCCAGTGTAACCTACATGAGTTATAAGTACAACTAACTAAATAGGACTGGAGTGGGCGGATCAAGAGACAATATGAAGAATAAACAAATGGTTGATATCAGCAATCATCAACGCTTTTGATCTTGTCTTAACAGCAGCTTAAACCCACCCCAAACTCACTCCCAACGGCTTGTGTGCACACTGGATGAGACGCAACAGAATAGCATGGCAACAGTCCTGGCCAATGCCAGAACCTCTTGAAATTGAAGACAGGAAGCCAGTAATTAACAGGCAGGAGACCAGGGACGGAGGAGGGTAACACGAAAAACAAGGACAACGAGGAACAGGAGGAACAAGAGCAAAGTTACAAAGAACAAGGAAACAACCAAAGATAATGAAACCTAGAATAAGCAATCGGGATCCCACCCGCTGAGAGTAACTGAAGGTCACAACACCTCCCCCTCAGCAAGACCGAAAAGCTTACCGGAAGCAAGGAAGAGTAATAAAACTTCGACGAAAACACAGCTTGCAGGCCCAAGGAATGAGACTAAGGAAGAAAAAAGGGAAAAGCAGAGGATGAGGTGAAAGTGGGCCAGAGCCCTGTAGTATAGGCAGACAAAGAACACGCACAGAATTCATCTGGAGAAATCGATCCAGGAATGCAGTGGCAATAAACCTGAATTGGCATGACTGCAACCTTGGAAGGCACAGTATGTGTAAGGCTGACAGCAGGTACGGCACATAAGATGTAGCATCACTGGGGAATGTGCCAAGCGAATTCAGACCGACCGCACACAAGTCTATCTCATACCTCCATAACAACAAAAAAAACCTCTTGGAGGTGCCATAGAGACTCTTTGGGACCAACTATCTAAGCAGGAGGAGAGTGGTCGGCCCTATGAAAGCAAGGAGGATTGGGAACTTTGTTATTGGTTGAGCATGGAGGGTGTTTCACAAGGAGGGATTAATCACTTCTGAAAGCTTAAATGGGTGTGTGAGCCTAACATTCCAGATAAATGATCGCTACCAACTGTGGGATTAGGTGACAGGCCATCCGCATCCACCAGGATGCAGCTTCAATGTACGATCAGGTGAAGACAATGCCAGGCCCACCTTCATGGAGGTCCGATACGAATATCCTCAAAGAAGCACCCAATGAGCCACAAACACTCTACTGGCGTGATCCTGTGGAATGCATGCACTTCCTATTCCAGAATCCAGACTTTGATGGGGGTATTGCCTATGTGCCCTCATAGGTGTATCGTTTGGATGGAACACAGGTTTATTCAGAGATGACGATGGAAAATGAGTGGCACTTTCAGCAAGTAACTCACATCATTCCGGTTAGAGTCCTCAAGCTCACAGTGATGTTTAGTGATTTATTCATGGCAAGATGGATGCCATACATTTCAAGTATCATCGGTGGCATGGTGGAAATCTACATGGATGACTGTCAAGCTACTTGCTACATTCCCAGTTTGCATTGGGTGTCAGGGACGCATCCGGGGTCGAGATGGCCCGAGGGTAATGCCCAGCACTAGGGCCATCACGGGGTGTGGAGCGGGCGTGCATACTGACGAGCCTGGTCCGGGACGATGGTCCCTGGCCACTCAGACTGAAGTGGGAACTGTGAGTTGTTATTAAAAAGGGGGGCTATGCTACTTACCTGAAGTGGGAACTGTGAGAAGAAGGTTACTTCTTCGGTTCCCACCCCAGGTACCTTTATGTACATGTGGCTTAGGTCACATGAGGTTTGCCACATCACCCCGCATACAGCTGCAGTCATCTGGGTGTCCCCATGGGGGATCCCGGGGGTGTGTGCTGCACGCACGCGTGCTGAGTTGCACCACAAGGCTGTCCGGGTCGTCTGGGGCTGGGTGTGTCGTGCGTGTGTCGTGGGCGGGTCAATAATACATAGGTATGAGGAAAGGTCGTCCATGTAGATAAAGATAGAAGAATGAATGAAGGAATAAAAGAACAAAGGGATAGAAAGGAGAACAAGAGTTGAGGAAACTGAAGGAAGGGTGGGGGGTAGGGGTGAGCAGGATACCGGGTCAGGGTGGGTGGAGCTGGGTCAGGTGGGTGTGCCCTGACATTGGGGCAATCGAGACATGAGAGTCGATGTCCTTGGTAAGCTTGAAGCTAATATCTCAAAAGGAAAGTTTAGCTTGGGTTTAGTGCTTGTAGACTTGGGGACACAGCTTTGCAGGAAGTACTGCTAGCTTGACCCAGTGTCAGTTTTAGGTTGAGTTAGTTGGGACCAGGGCCTCAGTGAGTCCAAAACCCCAGGTGCCCTTGCAATGGGTGGAAGGGTGGATGGTCCGATGATGATAATAGTCAGTGGCACTAGGGCAGGTTGGCGGAGTTGTGACAGCTCTTTGCCAACTTTCCATAACTGGCACCCCCTGTGGGAAGATTCTGGGCAAGCTGCTCGCCCAGAATGTTCCCATGGTTGTGGCTGTGATGGTTTCTGGGTGAGTCACTCACCCAGAACTTTCCCACAGGTCTGCCTGTTCACAAATGCATGGATGCGCTTTCCTTTCACTGTCAACCACAGCTGTAGCAACTGTACATTCATATTTCACTTCCTCAGAGTGCATGATAGTGTAGCGGTTATTACTATTCTACAATGTGAGGGTGTTGGAATGGCAGGTGCCATTGAGAGGCTCTCAACATGTTACAATGCTTGGGTAGTTTCCAACAAGGACCATTTGGGGGCTCCTCAAAATACTCATCCTAGGTGTCAGGAAAGCCTGGGAACTGTACAGTTCTCAGCTCTTTGCAGACTTCCCATAACAGGCATCCCCCATGGGAAGGTTCTGGGCAAGCTGCTTGCCCAGAAAGTTCCCATGGGTCCATGTGCATGTGGGGTCAAGGGCCATACCCTGACATAGTGGTTATGTGTGGTGCCATGTACTGCATGCAGCAAGAGCAGGGAACACAGTGTCTGTGAGAATAAAAGCAAGTGGACATCATCACTTGCCTGCCATGAGAAAAAAGCAAGTGGACATCTTCACTTGCTAGCTGTGAGAAAAAAAGCAAGTGAACATCTTCACTTGCTTGCCATGAGAAAAAAGCAAGTGGACATCATCACTTGCTAGCCGTGAGAAAAAAATCCTACTATGCCATTCAATCCTACTATGACAGTAGTCGAGCCACTTGACTTTCAGAACCAATTCAATCCTTTCCATTCAATCCTACTATGCTGTGGGAATTTTAAAATCAATTTAGATCATAGTAGACCTACTATGACGGTAGTAGATCCCTTGGCTTGGAGGTTACCCCCAATTCCACTCTGAATTTCACCTGTGAAGCCTGTATCCAAGCTAAGCAGACCTCAAGGCCTTTCCCCAAAGAGTCCAGAACTAAATATAAATCAGTCGGGGACTTAATCGTCACCGATGTCTGGGGTCAGGCTCAGGTTCTAGGCAAAGGCGGGTATCAGTACTTCATTTCATTCACCGATGTTGCCACCCGTTTTAGCGTTGTAGCATTCCTTCATCAGAAATCCGAATCGGTTACTCAATATCGTCGATTTGCTGCTCGCATCCAGACTCAGTTCAATCGTAAAATCAAAGCCATCCGGTTTGATAGCGGCACCGAGTATCTCAACGATTTGATGAAGTCTTTTCTTGCTGAACAAGGAACTACATACACGACAACTGCTCCCCATTCCTCCGCCCAAAATGGCATTGCTGAGCATCTGAACCGCACCGTTCTAGACCACTCGCATGCCATGTTGTTCAATTCCCAACTCCCCAAGTCCCTCTGGCCCTATGCCGTATCATATGCCACTTTCCTGAAAAACCGTACCCCGACGCGCGTGCTTGATGGCCGAACTCCATACGAGTCCTTCTTTGGAAAGAAGCCAAGTGTTGCAGGCATTCAAATATTTGGGTGCGATGTTTGGGTCCTAGACCAATCTGGTAAGAATGGGAAGTTAGATCCCCATTCTAACAAGTTCAGGTTCTTAGGCAACTCAGAGGAGACCACCGCCTACTGGTATTACAAGTCCAGCGGGGAGGTTGCGAAGTCGCGGAACGTCATTTTCCCTAACCCCACCCCTGAGAGTCCACCTTCCCTCCCTCTTCCACTGCCATCGCCTGAGGGGGAGATTGCTGAAAGTGGACAGGCGACGCAGGAAGAGGGGGAGCATGCTACCCACAATCCCATTTCCCTTCCCAAACACTCTGAACCTCCTTCCAATCAGTCCAACCACCCCATCCGCCCATACCACACACGCCGCACTCCTCTGAATGAGCCTTTCCTCAAGGTTGTTTCTGTCAGAGTCCGCGCGTCAGTTCGTGCGTAAGAATCTCCCTGGGAAACTAGTCGTTGTAAAAGCTGGGGGGCCAACCCAGCTGGCGATAAGGCCTTATATACATGAGTTCCGCAACTCATAAGAGCGCGGCTACATTGGGAACACATGGTAGCCGATAGAGAAGCGACATGAAATAGGAGAATAGATCATGCGGATAAGGGGGCGATAACGGGTGAGGGATGACGCGATAGCGGAAATAGCGCATTGAATACAGCCTGCATTCTAACTACGGCAAATCATACACAGATATCGGCTTACGGGTACTCAACCTATCCGGATAGGGGTCCGGGCCGGCCAGATAACTGTCCATGCCCTGACAGTCTCCAACCGTGGTGCTGTTCAATCAACAGTACAGTACTCCCATTGCAGGGACTGTGACCCTGTTGCTCTTGCAGCATTCACAGACAAGAAACCCGAGGTCAAGGACGCTCTTCAAGGACCTCATGCTGAGCACTGGCGGGCTGCGATGGATGCCGAAGTCGCACAGTTACTAAACCTGGACACTTTCGAACCCATATGTGCACCTGCGGATTGGAAAGTTATTGGATGTCGATGGGTTCTAGCTATGAAGAAGGATGCTGAGGGGGAGATTGTGAAGTTTAAGGCCCGGTTGGTTGCGCAGGGTTTTGCGCAGGTTCCGGGGATGCATTATGGTGAGACTTTCTCACCAGTGATGCGGACTGAGTCGTTCAGGCTCCTGCTGGCACTTGCTGTGCAGCTAGACCTGGAGATTCACCAGATGGATGTTGTAGGGGCGTATCTTAATGGGGAATTGGAGGAAGAAATCTATATGAAGCAGATACCGTGGTATGAGGATGGGACGGATAAGGTCTTGAGGCTGAAGAAGACGCTCTATGGCCTGAAACAGGCGGGCCGAGTCTGGAATAGACGTTTGCACGCTGCTCTCGTCAATCTGGGCTACACTTGTTTGTTCACGGACTCATGTGTCTACGTTCGGCGCTTAGACGACCAAATCTCTATGATCGCATTCCACGTCGACGACTCCGTGATTTTCACCAATGATGCTCACATGGACCAAGTCAAGGATGAACTTAAGTCTAAGTTCGACACACATGACCTTGGTGAGCTACATCATTTCATTGGGATTAAAGTAACGCGAGATCATACATGCAAGTCCATCACCATCTCTGTCAGGGACAGCTCCGAAAGCGGCGAGGTCCCGGTGCGAGGGACTCAATGGGACAGGTGTCGGCTATGCGTAGCGGCGGTCCCATCGTGGGGTGAGCATCCCCGACCACTGAAGTGGGAAGTTGAGTTATCATTAAAAGGGGAAAGCTATGGTACTTACCTGAAGTGGGAAGTTGAGAAGAAGGCTGCTTCTTCTGTTCCCACCCCAGGCGCTATTATATACATGCGGTCAGGGTCATGTGGGAGAAGCCACGTCATCTCTGCACACAGCTGCGCCTCCCCGGGTGTCTCCACGGGAGATCCCGGAGGTGGCCGCTCAGTAGGCAGGAGTGTGTGCGCGGCGCGTGCGGCAATCAGGGGAGTGGGGTTAGGTACATAGTGGTACATGGAGAGAAGGGAAATCGACCGTAGAATAGAAATAGAGAGAAAAGGGGAAAGTGAGGAAGGAGGGGCAGGGGGTGATAGTGGGGAAGGTGGAGTAGGGCAGTACGGCGCAGGGTGCGGCACAGGGTCAGGTGGGTGTGCCCTGACAATCTCCCAGTCATCCTATACCCACGAAGTCCTCGAACGGGCTGGGATGGTCGACTGCAACGTCGAAGACCTACCCATGTCGCCCAAGAGGAAGCTTTCCCCATTCCCTGGCCCCCGTCCAAACTACCCTTACCTCACTATGGTCGGATCACTTATGTGGTTGGCTATTAACACCTGTCCTGACATCGCATTCGCCACTCAACATCTTGCCCAATTCAACATGACATACGGACCTGATCATGTTCATGGTGTCAAGCGTGTCTTACGTTACCTTAAAGGCACTGTCAATCACGGGATCGTGTATAGGAAATCTGACTCTGGTTTTGCTGCCGAAGGTTTTGCTGATGCTGACTATGCAGAAGACTTCGATCACCATTCCATTACCGGGGCCGTGTTTGTCATGTCTGGTGGACCGATTGCGTGGACGTCGAAGAAGCAGGGCACTATCGCCCTTTCTACGTTGGAGGCCAAATATGCTGCTATCAGCCATGCTGTTCAGCACATACTTTGGCATAATATGCTTATGGCAGAACTAGGTTTTGAGGCCCCGCGTCCATTCAGACTTAACAGCGATAATCGAGGAGCGATAGTGTTGTTGCGTGACCCTCAGTTCCATGGCCGCAGTAAGCATATTGATATCCATCATCATTTTATTTGTGACCACGTCGAACGTGGAAATATTTCTATTTTTCACATCTGTTCTGAAGATAACTTGGCTGATATTTTTACTAAACCGCTTCCAAACCCGTTTTCACCAAATTTGTTTCTTCACTAACGGACGACGTCATGACTTGAGGGGGAGTGTTGTTTGAGCAAGACATGACGACGCGCCGGTACGCATATCATGCCCATATCGGCTATCCGATATGATACCCTTTTCCCATGTGTTTCGTGTTTCACTGTTGATTGCCTTCCACATGTAGCGCTGTTGCGTATCTCACTTTCTTATTACTTTTGTCTGATATCCATGTTATTTTTTAACTACTTATACCGCTGTGCGGTTACAATATCAAGTTGGTTGTTCCCCACTATCCGAGTGTCCCCGCTGAGAGCTTCATAACAACATGAATCGTGTGTGTTGGTGTTGGAAAACACCGCGCTAGCGCGGCCGTGCGAGTTTTCGTACAGCCACATTCCCACGGCCGAGCGAGGAACTCGCCCGGCCAGCCACATCTATTTATTCATTCTTTTGTATTCATTTCGGACTATCCCGCTCCCAAACTACATGGGAATTACCGCTCTTTGAATCACTTTTTCCCTCAGTTCTCTTTCGCATTATTTGCTTGAGACTGAGGTTAGCAACATCATTCCTTTATTTCAATCTATACTTATATACTGTATATTACCTCTAGTTGCCCCGCTTTGCTAGGTAATATATTCGAGTTCTCTTTCGCATTATTTGCTTGAGACTGAGTTGCCCCGCTTTGCTAGCAATCTCATATTACTTTAGTTGGAAGAGACAGTGGGGCCCAGGCCGCATCCCTCAATACCCCAAACGGTGTAATCTGCGCAAGGTCTATGGAGGTCAGGTGTAGTGGGTGGTGGAGTGCCACCCCCATTTGACCACATTCATACCCCATCACTCCTATATCACGCGACCACATGCAAACGGGACATAGCCACCTGATATCCGGGCTCGGATATCACCTCAGATATTTTGCCTCGAAACACAGTGAATTATTCTACATGTGGTAATGATTATGGGTGATACATTTGCACAATCAGCCGGAAGTAATTCAACTAGTACTACAAAATGACCAATGACCAGCATCACAAGCTCCGCCAGGGTACATACTCCTTACAGCATCCCGCATAAATTCTTCATCAGGCTCAAACATTGCAGGGACATCCTTTGACAACTTCAGCAAGGCATCATATGTTCCGTCATCCTGGGACCGAATGGTGCGAAAAGTCCTTGAAGAAGTCCCGGCACACCAAATATCAAATGAGGTGAAGGCACTCGTGCGGACCTGTTTCTCTTGCCTTGATGGCTGCACCCGCTCAGGTGGCATTATAACAGAAACTTTGGATTCCTTCGATGCCAGTGCATTCACCATCCGAATCACTGGGGGTGGTCCTGTCGACTTGGCAAAAATTCCAAGTTCGAACGGGTCCATCTTGTCAAATAAGTGTCCCGTCGGGCTGGTCCCGTAAGAGTGATCATTCTTCGACTGTATCATGAGGACAGACATATTGTTCCTTCGTAGTATGGTGTCTTGATAAAGAATGGGAATGACCACATCAATGCCATGTTGATTATCCGCACAGACAACTCCGACACCCCGGGCGGCAAGCTTAAAGAGATATTGGACAGAGAGTACCTTGAAATCATAAACCTTAATGAAATGCGTAACGTAAATGCGTGAGCTCTTGAATGTATCAGCAAATGCGTCGTTGCAACTGCCTGTCAGCAGCCTTGAGGGCAAAGAATCCTTGATCGACTTGTGATAGATGTCGTGGGTAAAGAGCGCCTCGAACAACGAGGTCACCATGACCCCCCCTGGCTCCCATCTCCCTTCCCTGGACATAAGGTCATCTACGGTGTCGAGAATAATGTTGCACGTAATGAGTTCTCCCCGATCTCCCTTACTCATTCCAGGCCACTCCAAAATGTCTCGTAACATCTGACAGGACCGGACCTTATCCCGGATGGTGCACAAGATGATGGCCGCGGCCTCGGTGAGGATCGGCTCCGAGGCTGCAACCGTAACGACAGACTCAAATCCATCCTTGACACCCAAGCATACACGCATGTGCCTCTCGACTTGGTTCATCTGGTTCCTTACTGCCAACGTTCGGTGCCGACCAAAGTAAATGCTCGTATTGAAGTCCAGCACAAGGCGATGAGACATCACGGCAAACTTTTCATCGAGGGTCAAGTCATCCTTTTCCCACGCACGGCAGAGAAGTTTCTGGACAGCAAATACGGTGATTGTGGCTTTGACGCGTTCTCCGCCCTCTTGGTAGCGTGTCAGCCATCTACAATGACATAAAGTTATTATAGTGAAGAAAGATCTGGGAGAACGTACAAGGGACGACCTAATGATAACCTGTACGGTAACTTAGTGACATCATCCAAAGTCATGCCCTCACGAAACTTCATCGCCATGCGATCGAAACCTAGTGCGCTGAACGGTTTGACACTGGCAAGTTTGCCTTGGAGAATGCGGCTCGATGGATCAAGGGAAGGTGGTGGGGAGAATTGGTCAGACTTTCCTGTTGTGGATAAGAAGAGGGTCCAGATAGGGAACGACCGTAAACCCCGCAAAGCGCGTCTGATCGATGAGAATGCGGACCACCTCCTACCAGTATTTGAAGGCGCCAAGGTGTGGGCTTCATCAAATGCCA
Source organism: Cantharellus anzutake (assembly GCF_015039405.1). NCBI lineage: Eukaryota > Fungi > Basidiomycota > Agaricomycetes > Cantharellales > Hydnaceae > Cantharellus > Cantharellus anzutake. The sequence goes on along the minus strand of NW_024067065.1, from coordinate 128,693 downwards.
AAGTCAATATGGGAGTATGCTGCGTTCTGAGCTCGAAATGAGGGTCGATCTTCCCTAATACTTGTCGGACGACAGTATCAAGTGCAACCATGCCTTGTGTATAAAAAAGACATTGATTAGTCAAGACCATGCTTAGGGAAGTAATGAGGAATACCATTTGTGTTTGTCGTGAACTTCCCGGGCGGTGTTTTCTGTTCTGAAGGAGTCATTGGCCTAATATTTGAATATAGCTGCCTCGATTATGAGTGACCTAGCGGCGACACAAAACAGGGACTTGCCTCCTCCGCTCTGGCCAATACCTCCTCGTAAAACTGCACACGTAGAGGAGCTTGGTGTCCAAACCGCTGTCCAAGTGTCATAAAAAGTCGAAACTGCCCGGCAAGGGATTTAGGATAGTCCATTAATGCCGCTGACTTCTCGGCCGGTGAGAGCACAGAAGAGGAGGCGATAATACTTTTTATTGAGTTATGTGGTCCAATAACGTTGGACACCCTCTCGAACAATGCAGTGAGAAATGCGCTGAAACGAGTATCGCTTTCATGCTCTTTAAGGCCAATCCTTGTGAACCAATTCAAGACATCATGGTCAGGAGCCGGATATCCTAGATTGAAACATTAGAATCACACAGAAGAATACGGGAAGAGAATATCACCTTCAGCTCCCTGACGGAGATTGAAGGGGACTACAAAGTGCTTCTTGGAGAACTCGTCGACCATTCGCGATTTCCCCATGCCAGAGGACTGTACGATTGGTAAGAGGCGAGCATATGTATCAACAATATCTTGTCTCATCATGTACTGGTAAAGAATGTTGGCAGCGTCTCCTCTGTATTTGGAAGACCACGACTTGACTGCCGCTGGAAGGAGGTCGGAAAGGAATGACACAAGCAGGCGACGCTCTACCCACCATCTTCGGATGATTGAGAATCAAGTATCGCTTCAGGGTCGGGAGGACCCGCAGGCTGGGCGGTTGGAAGAAGAATTTCTGTAACGACCACAGTTTATCAGAGCCATCCAACGACGCCCAAAGCCAACGGTGCATACCCAAGTTTCGTATCTCCTTGAACGATTGAGCCTCCCATGCTTCATCTAACCTATCCCCCAACTCCGGATGTTGTGCGATTAAATCATCCAGTGGCGGTAAACTTTTCGAGTCGAGTACTCCGTCTGATTGGAGGACAATTTCTTTGAGAAGAAGAAGACGAAATTGATTTCTGGAGAGATTCTCGGCAAACTTGAGCATGAACTCCATGACAAGTGCGTCAAGCGTTATGTGGGTGGCTTCGTCCAGGACATTGGGATGAACCGCGAGAGTCGTGGGTGCACGTTTAGAGGAGGGCTCACCCACTGACGGGCCAATCTCCAAATTGGATCTCTTTAGAGCTGACTGATTTGGGAGCGGGACTTGAATTTCGCGACTGCCGTGCGGATGTTGCTGGGGAGGCGTCAAGTTTCCTGGAGAATCCCCGAAGGCAGGCTCGGTGACTTCCACCGACGAACCTCCGATGTGCAGAGGTTCTTCTTCCATCAGTGTTTCTGGGGCCAAGGCATCTAATGGAACGGCTCCATGCCTACCGCTTCGCAAATTCGGCATGTTGCAGCGTATTTAGTAGAGTAGGAGGACTTGAGATGGACAGTCCCAAGCCGATCGAGGAATGCGAACTGTAAATGTAACAACAACTACAAAGAACCCCGGCATACTCCGAGCCCCGAAAGTTGGCGCACGCGACCGCAACGTCGTTAAACTAGCAGGGTAAAACAATACGTTCTAAGTACACAATAAACAACAGAAAATTGGCATAAGATACGGGAGGGACCACCAGCTGAAAGAAAAAAAAAAGAAAGTCCCCTGGACCCCGACAAGGCAATCATATTAAGCCTAATACGCTGTCGGGTAGGGGCTAGGAGCAGGGTACACGTTAAACTTTTACAGTTTCCTGTATCCGGGTAATCCCGCAAGGATAAGGCTCATACTGCCGCGAAGTACTCATACAGAAGTACCGCTCGCCCCACATCGAATACCAGCGGAAGTACATGTGTATCCTCACGGACTCCTAAACAATACCATAACATACAATAACGTACAAATAATACCCCACACAGCAGTCCCTCCCCGAACAGCCAATATGCAAGATAGCCCTCTATCATCACCGTCGCCCACTAAATACCTTGAGGAAGATGACACTATGGTAGACGACTCCCCAAACAAGTCATACCGACAAAGTACCCCCGCGACTTCCCGACCATGACCGAACCACCCTTGTCCGTACTCCCACCTACCACCTTCATACTCGAAGTAACCAAACGCCAGAGGTCCCCCGAATCGGCCAACATACAAGGGCCGAGCCTCGCGCCCCCACCCCCCCTACTGAAGGAAGGGCCGGCAACACCTCTACTGACAACCACATGACGGCCAACACCCCAAATCCTATCACTACACCCAACCTCCCTCTCGAACTCCCATACGACACCCGAATCCCGGCCACGGCAGACGCCCCGGACTATGTAACAGCGGCAGCCCAGCGCCCACAAGATGGGAATGACCTCTTCAACTTCGTTGACCTCGACTGCGAACTGACCGACTTCCAAGCCCACGGCGCGTGACCCGCAAGAATTCTTGCCAATATCAGCGACGACCGCCTCGCTCAATGGAGATCCATCTCGAGAACTATTCTATCATACCTGCTAGACGCCAAACACAACGCCGAAAGTAACCAGAAATTCAGGAATAATCTGACGACCTTTCTTAAAAGGGCCTTCCCTCAATCAGGCCCAAACATTACGGTCCGTCCGCCGACGGCCCAAACCCATGACCAATCTGGAACCCCTTGGGGCTTCCTCGTGGAAGGCCTCCACCCCTCACATATCAATACCCTCATAGCTGGCCACCTATGGATAAGCCGCGCGATATGCTTTATCGCGATCGACTTCGCCAACTACAGACCATCCAGATATGTAGTCTCCCTACGCGGGCTCGGAGTGAACCTAAATGAAAAGGACGACGTGGAAAAGGCCATTACTCAAAGAATCCTCGAACATAGATCACCATTCAGAAACTTCCTGGAAAAAGCCAACCTAAATGAGGATGAGATTAACTGCCTAGCGAATAGATGTGCGGCCATCCCATGAGGCTACTCCAACTCCAACCACGGGGGTCTCAACCCATCTGAACGTAGGAACCCAACCTCCGATGCAAATGTCACTCTATGGGAAATCCACCTCCCCCCCCCTTTCTTCAAAGTCCAAGACCCCACCCCCGGGGACATGAATAGTATCCACAACCTATGGATTCAACTGTTCAAACAAACCTCGTTCTCCACCCCCACAAGCAACAATGGGTCTGCCAGTGGCGACCATATTTTCTGCCATACGTGCAAAGGGATTGACCACACATTCTCGGTGTGCCCAATTCATGAGCACCACATCTGGCGCGAGCTCAACCTGGGTCCGAGTAACATCCCAACCCCGGACCGACCCACGCACCACCCTGTGAGACGTGGCCACAGTAGGTACCCTGGCCGAAATAGCAGACACGGAAGATACCATGAATAAATAATAGGGTAAAGTCGCATTACACTACTACAATGGCAACCCAGTCCGCTGCCCAATGTACCTCTCCCCCCATATAATAAAAAATGATCATGCTGAAAAACCCGAGAAAAACACACTGGCACGCCCAAATTTACTGGACCGAAAGGTGACAGGAAAGCATGCCAGCCCCCCCTCCCCACAACAATTTCCCAAATGGCTGGCAACCAATGGGAACTAACACAACCACCAGTGAACAACTAAGTCTAACCAAAAGAAAACCCAGGAAGGATCCCCAATCTCCTTACGCACGCTCATCTGGTAAAAGGCCTCTGCCCCCCAAGGATGATCAGTTTATGCCGTTTAATGAACACCCCATGAAGGGGGCAGTGGATCGAAAAACGGAGTCTCCCAAAAAACCCCTCTGCCTAAGGGGTGGCAATGGACCGCCAAAGAACCCATCTACCAACCTAAAAATAGGTGCCCTCAACATAAAAGGGGCTAATAGCCCCGTGACAAGGAATAAGTGGCCAACCATCCTACAGAAAATGAAACAAGAAAAATACGGCATCTTTTGCCTCTCCGAAACCCACATAGACCAGCCACAACAGGCCTACCTGGACAGCACATTCAGTGCTGAATGGCACATCTCACACTCTTACAACCCAGACCACACCCACTCAGGCGGAGTTGCCATTGTAATAAATAAAAACATAATTAAGAAAGACCCATCCATATCGAGAAGCATAATCCCTGGCCATGCCCTCCTCACTGAAATAGAATGGCAAACTAACAAAACCACGAAAATCCTGACAATATATGCCCCTAACATTAACTCTAGCAACAACACCCAATTCTGGGCAGACCTAAGCCAAAAACTAGATGGCACCCCAATCGACATTATGCTTGGTGACCTCAATACGGTAGAAGAGGCCTCTGACAGACTCCCCCCCCACCCAGACCCTGAAGCGGCAGTAATGGCACTCCAAAACTGCACCACCCTAAAAGCCCTCTCAGACGGATGGAGAGCGATGCACCCAGCCCCAGAAAAGAACTTCACCTACGGTCACGCAACTGGAACATCCCTATCGCGAATAGACAGAATATACACCTCCGATGCGATAAGAAACCAAGCACTCACCTGGGAAATCCTAAACCCTGACCTCACGACAGCCGACCACCAGCTGGTCTCAGTTGAGCTACACGATGACCAAGCCCCAAAAATTGGCAGAGGTCAATGGGCCATTCCCCCATACCTCACCAATGACCCAATCTTCCTACAAGAGGTCGAAACAATTGGCAATGAAGCCCTCGAGGAGATAGCAAGGCACAACAATGCCCAAATCACCTTCCAAGAATTTATAACGGCAGTGAGACTCCTAGCCAAAAAAATGTCTAAAATAAAATCTGGGAAACTCAACTCAGAAGTAAGACACCTCACACAGAGACGCGACAAAGCGATGAAAAGACTGAATACCGCAGACATAACCCTAGCTGAGATTACACAGATCCAAATACAAAACCTAACTAGAAGGATAAACGAAATTGAGAGAACTAAACAAGCAAAGGCAAAAGGCCGCTCTGGATCCAACAAAAAGCTACTGAGTGAAACCACCAATAAATACTGGTGCAGCTGGGGAAAAGAAAACAAACCCCACGACACCATCCCTGAACTAAGAGTTCCAGGATCCAACCCCCCAACCTATACCTCCATAACTGAAGAAATGTCCACTATTGCGGCCAAACACTATGATGCCGTCCAACACAGAGACCTTACATCCACCCCCAAGGAGCGGGATTCCCACCTAACAATCGTGCTTAATAAAATCCACAACTGAGTCCCACCTGAAACCTCTGAAAAACTTGCCTCCCCCCTGAACCAGGACAACATCGCCAAAGCCCTGAGCCAATCACCCAATGGGAAAGCCCTGGGCCTCAACGGCATCCCAACAGAACTATATAAGAAACTAGACATAAGATGGAGAAAAGAGAACAGCACGGGCCTACACATCGTCGGCCTCCTAACTCTCCTGGCAAATGACATAGAAAAAAATGGGACCACCTGCGCCCAAATATCCGAAGGCTGGCTCTGCCCCCTATACAAAAAAAAAGACAAACAGGAAATTGAAAACTACAGACCGGTAACAGTTCTCAATGCGGAATACAAGGTCATAACAACAGCCTTAATGAATAAACTCTCCCCCATAGCCCCTCATCTAGTCCATAAATGCCAAGCAGCCTTTATCAAAGGCCATAGCATTTTCGACCAAATTGACCTCGTAAACCATATGACAGACCTATGCGAGCTCATAGGTCAGGACAGTGCAATCATCACCCTAGATCAGGAAAAAGCCTACGACTGCATCTGACATGACTACCTCTGGAAAGTCATGGAGAAAATGGGCATACCCCACCCCTACATATTAACTGTAAAAAGCTTATATGTGGCTGCCAAAACTAAAGTTATCCCAAACGGCGTAATAAGCGACGACTTCTCGATATTCAGAGGAGTCCGCCAAGGTGACCCCCTATCATGCCTACTATTCAACATTGCCATAGAACCTCTCTCCATCGCCCTAAGAGACTCTACTGCCCTCCATGGCCTCGAAATCAAAACCCCTTCCCTCTCCCAAAGAACAATCCTATCCTTATTTGCCGACGACACAGCCGTCTTCCTCTCCAAAGACGATGACCTAACCGACCTCTTCTCAATCCTAGACAGCTGGTGTACTGCATCTGGGGCAAAATTCAACCGTGAGAAAACTGTCATCCTCCCGGTGGGAACACTGGAACACAGAGAAAGAACTTACAATGAAAGATGTATAAATCCCCACTCGAATAATAAACTTGAGGACTCAATCACAATCCTGAAAGACGGTCAAACTATGAGATACCTAGGGGCCCAATGTGGCAATAAACCAAACCACAAGGACCCCTGGCCCGCCATCATGACTAACATTGAAAAATCACTCACCCAATGGAACAAAACCTACCCATCCATCAAAGGCCGCCGGCTGATTGTCCAGATGACTATCAGCGGAATGATGCAATTCCACACCCGCGCCCAAGGCATGCCCAAAGAATATGAGTGCCGACTTGACAGGAGAATCTGCGAGTTCATATGGAACTCTGATAGCCCCCCCCCAATCAGCATGAACCAACTCAACCGTCCAAGAAACCAAGGCGGGAAAAATGTGCTAAACATACAAGACAGAAACGAGGCGATCTGCCTCACCAAACTCCAGCGGATCCTTGATAGATCCCCTAAAAGACCCCCGGCCTCCGACGCTGCCGAAGCCATACTAATGGCCACCCTCCCCAAAAAACTACAACCTAATGACCCCGACCGCCCCTACATCCTCGACGTATTCACACAAAAGCCCTTCCTCAAAACACGCTTTCACCATAGAAAGATCCTGGCCGAACTATGTGACACCTTGAACACAGGCGCCAAGTATAACCTGAGAATTGACCACCCTGCTATCGACCTGGAAACCAAACTTAACTGCCCAGCCTGGGCCCACCCCGGCCTGGAAGAGGATATAACTATCAGCGACCGCTCAAAGACGGCATCCTGTCTAAGAACAACTCACAACTGCCTCAGAGTCGGCGACCTCCTAATCCAAACAGACGCCCAAGAGGACCCAACCCATAACCCCACTAAGAACCGATGTCGTTGCCGACCCTGCACAACCTACAGACAAAACGGCTGCAAACCCGGAAGCTTGTTACCAAACTGCAATAAAGATAACCACGAACCTCACGCCCCATTACAACCCACATAGCGACACACACATCATCCCTCCGCTAACCAACATCTCTCAGGAATCCGCAAGACTACATGCCATCGGCGACCCAAAGGACATCAAAACCTTTGACCCAATACCACGCCGCTGCTGTCCACTATACTACCACTTCAGGATCTTTGGGAGAAGCCCCCCCAACCCTCCAGATCCCCTGCCCTCCCATACTCCAATGCCCTGAGACATAGTTGCCTACATGGACGGGTCATGTACACAAAATGGAAACACCAATGCAAAAGCAGGGTACGGCATCTGGTACAGCCCCGAAAACCCGCTAAACACCAGCAAAAGAGTCCACCCTCTTCTCCCACAAACAAATAACATGGCGGAAATGCTGGCGATCCACCATGCCGCCACATATACCGCAATCGACTCGAACCTCCACATCAAGTCCGACTCGGAATGGTGCATCAATACACTCTGCCAGAACCTGAACACCCTTGAAGACCTAGACTATATACACGCCAAACACCATTATGTCACCGAACTGACGGCAAGTGCACTGAGAAGCAGAACTCACCCAACCTCCTTCGAATGGCTCAAAGGCCACACAGGCATCCAAGGCAACAAAGAAGCAGACTCCCTGGCCGCACAAGGCACCCAAGAAGCCCCGGACCCAGGCCCACCCATGAACCCCCCACCACCTCACGTACCCAGCAGTGCCTGCCTATCCTCACTGACACAATCCACTGCAACAAAACTAATATGTAGAGCGAGATTAGCAAAAAACATCGAACACAGTGACAGAGCGGCTGGAAACATTACCCACATACAATCAGCCCTCGAGAGCATAGGGAACAGCACCCCCATGCAAGACAGGATTTGGAAAGATCTAAGCAGCAACCGAAGGGACACATCCCAAGGGATCTACTACCATCATAGTAGGTCTACTATGATCTGAATTGATTTTAAAATTCCCACAGCATAGTAGGATTGAATGGAAAGGACTGAATTGGTTCTGAAAGTCAAGTGGCTCAACTACCGTCATAGTAGGATTTTTTTCTCACGGCTAGCAAGTGAGGATGTCCACTTGCTTTTTTTCTCACGGCAGCAAGTGACGATGTTCACTTGCTTTTTTTCTCACGGCTAGCAAGTGACGATGTCCACTTGCTTTTTTTCTCACACACAGGAAATGAAGGGTAACCTTCTCAACCTCCTGTGAAGCCGCTACAAATGGGAGCCGGGAACTATACAGTTTTCGGCTCTTTGCCAACTTTCCATAATTGGCACCCCCCTGTGGCTGTGATGGTTTCTGGGCGAGTAACTCGCCCAGAACGTTCCCACGGTCTGCATGCATGCGGGATTGTGGAACAGTGAAGGGAAAAATAGGAGAAAATGGGGGAAGGGTACCTGAGGGTGTGTGGGGTCAGGGGCTGTGCCCTGACAGCTAGCAAGTGACGATGTTCACTTGCTTTTTTCTCATGGCAAGCAAGTGAAGATATCCACTTGCTTTTTTTCTCATGGCAGCAAGTGAAGATGTTCACTTGCTTTTTTTCTCACAGCAAGCAAGTGACAATGTTCACTTGCTTTTTTTCTCACGGCTAGCAAGTGATGATGTCCACTTGCACTATTGTCATAGTAGGATTGAATGGAAAAGGCCGGTGCATAGTAGGATGTCGGTGCCATCTTAGTGTCTCTACTACTGTACCCACACGACCAATTACCGGTCACGCATCACACGCACCTTCCGGTCCGGCTGTAAGTGGGCTGTTGTCATGCATCACACTGATGTTCCGGTTGAATGATCCTTGTCACACGATTTTTTTTTTGGCACCCAAGCAGCTGTGTGAAATCGAATTAAAAACAAAAGCCATCCATGACTGCGAGGAAGTGGTTTTTTTTTGGTGCAAAATGTATCAACAAGAAAATTTGCTAGTTGGACATCAGTAGTGTCACACCAACCTTTCCGGTTGCTTGTCACACGTCACAAGGAGAAGCCAGTTGACTATTTTGTGTCACACTCGGAACCTCAGCCGGTAATTGGTCGTGCAGGTACAGTACAGTCATAGTAGGATTGAATGGAAAAGGCAGGTGCATAGTAGGATTTAAGCAAGTGAGGACATCCACTTGTTTTTATTCTCATTCACTGCCTTGTGCACTTGTGTGAGCACGGAAGTGTGAGAAGACCTCCAGACACTGCCACAGTTCTGGGCGAGCAGCTCGCCCAGAATGTTCCCACAGGTCACAGCCACAATTCTGGGCGAGCAACTCGCCCAGAACGTTCCCACAGCCTCCAAGTACTGCCACCCGGACCTTCCCTATGGTCACACTGGTACATTTCCTTTTATGGGTGCCATGGGAGTTGAGATTCCAGACTCGTACCCAGCCATCTCCATTATAAAATCTGGACTAAGTGGTTGTTATTGTTGCAAGTTGATTTCCGGAGTAGGTGATCGGATTTGTGGTTATGTCCGTCACATGTGACTTTTGTATTGTAATGGTAGCTATTTAAATTGTGAGGCTATGCAGACACATTTTTTTCTCTCACTGGGGTGCAGGAAGGATTGAGGTGGGGGGAGGGAGGGCCCGCTCTTCCCTTACTAGATAACAATCCCAGGTTCTCTTACCTGTGTCCAAGGCAGGGTTGTGTTGTGCCCGATAGCACGCCGTTGGGATATCATAGCACAGCATCCCTTGGAACCCTGCATCCTTCCCCCGAGTCGAATCCCTGGTGTGAGCCTTTTCTCTCCTATTTCATTGAGAGCTGAACTTGTCCAGTATAACCGGCATGAAGGTGGGGGAGTTGAGGGTGTCGAAGTTAGTAGACTTCTAGGTAGGAACCCTTTGATGTATCTGGCGCTTACATCTCTCATTCCCGCGCAGCATTCCCGTTCAGCATTCCCATTTTTATTTTATTTTTCCCCTTGTCACACTTTGGCGTATCTGCTGCTCCCTGGGAGTCTCTCTTTTTTATTTTCCATGATCCCCCTTCTCAACTCAGAACATCTACTTCAGATGGAGCCTGCAGATGACTTCTACCAACCCCAATTTTCCCCTTTTGGTGACAATCGTGTTGAGGTTGGGCAAGGCAGCAAAACAAGCTTCCTCATCAGAAGAATGAACAGAGTGAATGCTTGCAACACAGCCTGCAGTAATCGCAATTTCCGTCAGCTCTTCTGACATGATTGACTCTGACTCAACGCTCTCTCTTGCCATTGAAAATGTCGGTCTCAATTCGTTGCAATTTGTATCAACCACTGAATCGTCCATATCAGTCTCGCCTGCTGAAGTTTCCGTATCAGATCCTCTTGGGGAATCCCTTTGATGAGAGTTCAACTCTGTACGACTCTTCACTTAATTTTTCCCGCTTCTGGTTGACTTTCTGCCCTATTTGCGCTCAACCGCATTTCCAGACTCTCATTTAGTTTTCTGGCGATCAGATTGATGGTGTCTGTGATCTATGGCGGTGGGTCGCTTTGTGTACGCCCTTAGCCTCCATTTCAATGCCTCACGTTGGTCCAATGCGCTGTCAGCGCTCAAGTTGGGTGATTTTGGCCATAGGCGTCTTTGGGTGGGCTGCTTTGTGACGGCCTTCTGTGTCATTTTTGGCCGATTTGGCCGGTCCTTTGGGCCATTGGCCCGGATCTTACATTAGGACCTTCATCCTAAGCTGGTGGACGATCTGCTGCCGTTCAAGCGATTTTGTCGACGGGGGATGAGTTTTGGCTGGTTTGATGATTTTTGGTGCATTGGTCATAATTTTCCCCCTTTCCATGCCTTTCTCCCCCCTTTAACTCGCCGTTCTGATGTTCTGCAACGCCCTTAGAACCTATTCCCACATCTGATCCCCCCATTCCTCAATTTGCATCATTCATATCCGCCCAAGCCCGCATGTCCGCAGTTGCCGGTTCAGTGATCTCGACATTACACGCTTCAACAAACAAGAGTTCAACAACAACGACAATGTCTTTAGCGTCTGCCCACCTGCTTGCTACGGTCGTTGCATCTGACCGGGCACCCCACTCCCCCTTCCCTAGCGTCAGAAACGCTACCGGTCCTGAGGCATGCATTGCCCAGTCGCTTCATCGGAGTCATGGCATGCTGATTCTGACGCTAAGGAATCTACACTGTCTCTTGACCTCGACAATGTAAGTATCGGTTCCCCCATATCTCTGTCTCGATCTCGCCACCAAATTCACCATCTCAACCTCTTTGGCTCAAGCACTTCAAACTCTGATTACATGTTTTTGCCACCTGTGTAACTCCAACTACTGCAATGAGTGATGATCCCATGCTGCGAGGTTTGTAATGGGGACGGCAAATGAAGGGAGAGTAATATTGTAACTATGTAATACAAGTACTCTGAAACCATGGGTTGTTGGTCACTCAATCAAATCATTGAATGCACCGATTTTTTTGGCACCTTGGTAATATTGTAGAAAGGGGCTCGCGAAAATGATGTTGTTGGAAGCGAGGCAGGCCAGGATGGACAGGCAGGTGACATGGCGAGAGCCACCGAAGATGCATGGAGCCGAAACGACAGGATGGGGGTTGGTGCGTGGTGCAAGAAAAGAGGTGAGATGAACATTGCCAACATGTGGCAGTTGTATCGCACCAATATTGGCCGGTGGAAGTGACAATGTCGGAGGAAGGGGGAATGGGGTGGGCTGTGTCGAGGTGAGCAAAAAGGCGAGCGATGAACGCTGCCGATATTGGGCCATTTCACCACACATAAGTCATGTCTGAATAAGTAGACATGAAAACTTGGCAATGAGGCGATAAGATAAGAAAAAAGCCAAACGCACTGAGATCGAATACGATACCATGTCCGCTCCATCCAAGCAGGTAAGGCTCCGGATTTACGTGCCGGGGGGGGCGAAGTGCTCGCCTGCAACCGGGCGGCTTTGTCTTGGCATAAGGTACGGTTGAAATCCCTGTCTACGTAGGCAAGTACATAGCAGGACGCAAGGTCGCTCACCGAGACGAGCAATGCCAGGCTGCCAGCTCGAGCATGGTGCGCACCGTTGGACCACTCACGAAAACCGCCAAACTGCACCGTCTCCATCAATGCCAAGACGTCGAGGTTCCACCAGAGCCCAAAGAGGCTGTCAATGTCTATGGGAATGGCACATACACATTCCGCCGTTGCTCGAAAACCACGAATTTTCGTTAGTTTCGCCACGAAATATGATGGAGTGTTTGCAATCGGTTTCTCCTCGCTTTCCCAGCACTGGTGTCGAGCCCTGCGCTGCGTTGGTAATCTTGCTTTGATGATGGTTCGACGGCATCAGTGCTGGGTAACCCAACAAACCTACAGTCGAAGTTAAACAGCACGAAAAATCTGTTTTATGAAAATTCACAGCAACACGAGCGAGGCCTGCAGCGTGCAAACGGCTGGGTCACAGAGATGTTGTCAGCGTAACATGGAATGTATAGCACAACACCATCCGGTGCTCACGGATGCCCACTGAGTGAAAGAAGCCATAACACTTCATGCAGCTCAGGCATCTCGTTTGGTTTTGTGCCACCAATCGGCCCACGGAACAGGTTGCCATGGTCGTTGGGCAAACTCATATCCTGGCACAACGCAAAAATATTCATGGTCAGAAATCGTACTAGTGTGATTGGGCTGGGAGAATGGATCTATTTCTGCAGGTGTGGTCTTCCTGGCATGAGAGATCAGTTTGAGATGATGGTAATCGGCATCCTCGCACCTCGGTGCAAGCCGATTGAGTCATTTATTGTGACGTCAGCATTCATTGGCAGGCCAGCCCTCTGTGATGATTATTTGGTGAAGTTGGCACAGTTTGAATGGCCGTCACAACGGCTGTTGCCGGTTTTCCGAGAACAGTTGCCCATGGCCACTTCCATCACTCTTACTTGCTTGGCGGTTGACCATGGAAGAAACCACCTCGCTGCCGTGTTTTTTTCTCTGAATGTGTCGCCTCGCAAATCTGTTGACTTCCTTTGCGACACTATGAAGTTTAAATTAGCCCACCAACCGGATCATCTGGATGCAAACCAGCTGGTTTTGTGGAAGCTCTCAGCATGCGATATGATTCCGCTAAGCCACAGCCAAGGCAAGACTGAACATTGGGTTGCAGCATCTTCGCCCGCATGCCCAATGAACCTCCATGAATCCGAGTCACCACTTATAGCCTGGTTTGACGGTTGTGTGTACCTGTAAACTATGTCAATCAAGCTTGCAACGTATCAAGATTCAATATTGTATCCTAGTCGCCCATGGCTGGAGTACACATACAGCTCGCATCGCTGCATACCGGTGCCAACCGGCTGTGGCTTGCTTTTACCACAAGTTACACGCTACTTGGATTATATATAAGCCGTATGCTTATCCATAGGCCACGCCTGTGTCTTGCTGGCTGCGATCCTCATCTTCCTGACTTTTCGACAGGATGAACCAGCACAACACCATTTGAGAGCGATTGATTTTCACAGTCAGCCCTCCTTCTGCTCCCTCTTAGGGCTCATGTAAATATATGTGACAAGTTTGGTAGCAATGCGATATGCTCAGAGTCGACATCGGGCAAGTCAAGAAAGTGCAGATTTGCACGTTGAGCACCTCGTAGAGGCTCCCCAAGCCTGCATCAAGCCGAGTCAGACACATGCGAAGTTTAAGAGTTGATAATGGTGCCAAGGCTAGGATGTTGGATTACCAGAACCCCACAGATGCCCCGAAGCAACGCCCTGAAACGACAGCGGAGGAAGCGGACAGAGGGGATGATGCATTTCCTGCTTCGACTTTCGCATGCAGGATTGAAATTTCGAGCAAAGTCAACTGAGCGTGATGATCCAAGCATGTAAGCAACGTTAGTCGCGAGCCATTGAAACAAGAGGTCAGAAGTGGGAATGGGCATACTTACTGATCAGTCCAAATCCTTCTAATCGACCAGTGGTTCTCCTGAAGGCGATATCAGCACCAATTGCATAGTAGCCTAAATCCACGGGTCAACAACTAGTAGTGCTGGAGAAGAATCACATACCAAGCACATACTGAGCAGGGCCATAGGCCCGCGAGTCTTGTCAGCGAGCTTCTCACGAGGATGTCTTCCGAAAACAACATCCTGTACATTCTCACGACCTGTCTTGGAAATCCCCAGTGGATATGCCACAGCAACCGCGGCACGAATACTGGGTCTTTCCGACCTGATCTTGGCCTCCTCTTGCAGTTGGCCTGCTTATTCCGGGGGGAGGAGAAATGTCCATTGTTGTCCCAGAATGCATGAAGGGATTTTCAGTACCAGATGAGTTCGGTGGAGTCCAGAGAATTGCACCCTGTACTACGGGCCAGATGAAGCTAGCCATCTCGTGCCTTCTCTGGCTAACCACCTCCAAATTTTGCCTCGTTTGAATCTGAAGGTGTCAAGGGTGTAAATGTCATTCCACCTATCTCTGCGATTTTACCGGATGTGCCATCTTTCCCGTCCATTTCTTCTCTGCCGATTTTGGTTTCGCCTCCTGCCCCAAGTTTCCCCCCGTTGCTGCCCCATCCATCGCCCCTGCTCCTGCTCTACCTCTCGTGTCATCTCATTACCCACCAACGCCGTACCTGCGTCACTCTGCTCCCCCTCTTCCTGATGCCATCTCCCCTGAGGATATGGCGAAAGCTAAGAAGGCTGCGAAGTACGCTATTAATGCGCTTGATTATGATGATCTTGATACAGCCAGGAAAGAACTCGTAAAGGCATTGGCTATTTTGGGCGTTTCTGTCGAACTTTTAGAATCTCGCAATTTATTTCTTATACATACCCCTCCCTTAATTTGAGTTCCTCATTGGTGTTCTCCGGTTTGAGACTATGTGCTCTGTACGCCTTTCGCTCCGCCTAGTTTGTTTTGGGTTTCATGCGTTCATCTTTCTCTCGACCCTCGTCCCATACATTATTGTAGCACATTCACACTCTTCCCCGTCCCATTATTGTCTCTGTTCTTCTCAATCTACCCCCACCTTGGGGCTTTGCTGTCAGCTACAAGTTTTGTCTGTTTCCCTTTTCCTTAAATCCGTCTAGCGCCAAAAGTGGACTGATATTCTGACCGGTATATCGTAACTAGCTTGCTTTTCTTTTCTTTTCCCTTTAACCAGATATCCACCCATTCTAGTAGTACTAGTACGGTTGATCGACTCTGATCAATTCCTTATTCTATTCCGTTTCCCATGATTCCCCTGCTTCCTAATGATGGTCTTTTTTCTGCGTTTGCGCCATTGCCTGTCCCCGGATTCGGGTCTGAGCTGTATGTGGTTTTTGCCGATTTGATTCCATAGACGATTTGCTGTTACCATACGCGAGTTGTCGGGGCCCAGATCGGACCATGTGTAGCACCATGCATAAGAGCGCACGGAGAAGGTTGTTGCGTTGATATGCGGCAGTGCGGCAGTCCCGCGACACCACAACCTGAGGGGATCGGCAATACATGGTAAGGGTGCCTGGTTGGTGTGGCGGGGTGACGGAGTCCGCTGGCTTGTGGTGTCGGGATTATCGGCTGTACTGGATGGCTATGTACCTACAGTGTTTATGAACCTCCGCCTCTTCCGCGTGCTCCGGGTCGATCGCGCTCCCCTGTTCCCTTGGGTGGTGCAGCATGGCGCCCGTTCCTTGGGTCGATTTCTGGAAGAGCGTACAGTAGGACACCTAGCGATGGGGACGACCAAGGGTGGCGGATAGTGATGGAGGATCATGAGTAAGAGTTTGATGACAACATTGCACTTTCAGGGGTGTGGGCGTCGAGTGTTGGTCAGGTCAATGCCACAGCCTCAGGTACGCTGGAGTTAATTATAATCGGTCAATGGCATAGCGTTTGGGCGAGCATGTCGAAATTAATTGCGAAGGGTGCCTACGCTAACCACCAGATACTGGGCAAATGACAGTGACTTCTTCACCCTTGAAGTAAACTTCATTCACATCCCGTTCATCTCAGCATCCACACTCCACGAACTCTCGTTCAAGACATCCTGTAGAGCAGGGTGACGTTCCGCTGGAAGACGAGCGAGCTGACCAAGCGTGAGTGAAGTATCTGGGAAAGGAATCATCTCGGTGTGGAGACCTGTTGCGGATTGAGCAGCTGCAAAGTACAGCACAGTCACAAACTGGTTCCCAGTGTTCTGAGCAGCCGGCAAGGATCTGGACATGACCGATAAAACACGCTGAACTCGTGTCGATCTTTTGATCTAATTCGGAGTTTGTGGAAAAGTGTCTGAAATAATGAAGTTAATTACAATCAACTCCCTCTTTTGCGTGCCCACACTTTCATCGACTGATCTGCTGACTTCGTCATACAAAGAAAAGAGAAAAGGAAGTCTGACCTCTAGGTGCTAGTGCTCATCATCACTCGCGTAAGACACCCACCCATCTATGTCCCAGCGTATCTCTACTTTCCATCCAAGAACCGCGATCGGCGTCTCACAAGTTGATATGAAAGATCGCCATTTCTCGTTTGGCAAATACGGGACCATTATCTTGAGCTCTTTCAGGCACGGAAGTCCTTCAAGGCTCCGTTGGAGGACCATCACAACGTCGTCGTCCGGAAGCTGGAAATAAGGGGAAACGATGCTGAGGTATTCAAGGCACGGAAGGTCATGTCCAGTGAAAACGATGGCCTTTTCATCCAGTAGGTCCACAGATTGGATTGTAAGCGTGGAAACTGGACTGGTCGACTGCCCGAGCGCGGTCAATGCCCCGAGAAGTTTCCCATCCTCTTCACACCATATCAGTCTGACATCTCGTACCGGTCTGCCTGGGACTAGGGCTTTAACGACCTCGCATGGGCCAGTCAGCCCTAAGCTGGGCATTGCCACGGGCTTCGCTTCGCCGCGACTTCTTGGAGAAATCTGGAGACGTCGAAGGGGTCTTGTATATTTTCGGTGGGGTGGTGCGAAAGCTTTGTGCAGTCTTGGCATGATGCTAAGCCGTAATTGTAAGATGTTGGGACAGAGCGTCAATACCCTTGAGAGCAATCCCAAATCCCAAGTCTTATCAACGGTTCTCAAATTGTCAGTGCAGGCTCCGTGCAGAAGAAGCCTCGGTGTCTTCTTCTGGCGTATATTTCTCGGAAGGTCCAACCGGAAATTATGAGCGGGCAGGTCAATGAATAGTGACCACACAAACGATCCCCGCAATTGGCCGAGCGATGACCGATTGGAAGAAACCCAGTGCGATCGTATCGTCCTCAAGTGAAACAATGCGATACATCGCACGTTCAGCGACCGCTTTCCAGTTCCTGCTGACACGTGTCATGGTGCAAAGATCTGCTTTGCGAGTGATATATTCTCCCAAATCCCAAAGGGAAACTTTGAACGAAAGGTTGGGTCCACTGCGTGAGGAATAGCCTATCAAGCATTAGATCTGACTTTATCATTCACGATGGATGGTTGGGAGCGAAACATTCGTTTGATAGCGGAACGGAACTATGAAGGCAAGTCAGTCATGAACAGTCACCAAACCCAATCCATACCTGACAGGATAAGATGACCTGGACGAGGGTTTGGGTCAAAACTAATGAAACCCATAGGGATGGGACCGTGAAACTAACATTTGGATGCTCGTTAGTATCGCAGCGACATCGTGGGTAGGTGACCAGCGATTCTGAAGCAAAGCTCTCCGTTCGCATAAACGTTCGGATGGAGAATATTAGGCAACGGTGGCGGGTAGGACTCGTCGAACGTCAGAAGCAGCTTGAATGTTCCATCGGCTACTTGGTCCGAATATCACTGCATTCCATAGCATGAGGTTGCCATTGCAAGGAGCGCCTGATATTCCCCGAGGTGTGAATCTGACGCCATGCACCATAGATGAGCTTAAGTTCGAATAGGTTCATTGTGCAGCACCCGCACCCCAATAGTACTTAGCAGCTGCTGTAGTGAAGAAGGTCACCACCTAGGGACCCGTCGGACCGCTCACGATTTGACTTGGCAGGAATTAATGTCGCCGGGCGGAGGTCACGGGTCCCCTTCATGTCGGGTGGAGCCGTGAACGCAGACGCCGCGTTGGGAAACCTTTCCTAAGCGGACTTGAATGCGTGGTTGTACGATCATTCAGACTTGCCAATAATCCATGTCTGTCACGCTCCATCTCAACTGCTAGCTACTTGGCGATGATGCTACCCAAGTGTTCCCGGTGGCAATTTCGAGGACAGCGACTGTTGGCATCCTCAAGGAAGCAATCAAAGATAAGAAGCAGGTCGCTTTCCAACACGTTGACGCCAATGACCTCGCACTCTGGAAGGTTTCCATCCCAGTCGACGACAGTTTTGATGCGAATGTTGAACGTGAAAACAAACAAGTACTAGTGTCTGTGAAGAGATTGTCCCACCTTTTTCCGCATCAACCTGATGATCAAAACCTACACATCATTATTCGGTCCCCGCGTGTTGGTGAGTGATAGTCGCGGTGCTTTCTCTGTCTGTGATATATTTTCTCATTCAAGCTCGTCTTTAGTGCCACAATTAGATCCACCTATTCTCGAACTGTATTGTCTCGTTCGTGGCGATGATGCCGACCATATCTTTCCGGTCAAAATTGCGAGTACAGAGTCTGTCGGCACCCTCAAGGAGATCGTTAGGGAGAAGAATAAGTTCGCTCTCGAACACATGGACGCAAAGACCCTCACACTCTGGAAGGTTTCCATCCCGGTCGATGACAGTTTCAAGGAGAATGTGAAGAAGGTTGAACTTGAAGATGCCGGATCGCTATCACCTGTGGATATATTATCCGAGATTTTCCTCCATCCGCCTCAGCGTAGACATCTCCACATTGTCGTCCAGGTTCCACGTATTGGTGAGTGCATGATTGACCAATTATTGTGTTACTCCTAATCTGTTTGACCGTGCGACCGCCCCGCTTTGTACCGCCAGATAGTAAGTTATGGTTTCGTTGGCTCAGCTCAGTTATTGGTATACAAGATTAATTGGCTGTAGCTGCCTTCACTAAATGGCTGGGGACCCCTTCCACCCGTCACGCGTTCCCGTATAAAGGCGGGCTTGTTTCCCAAGCCCGCAAGGAGTATTGTGAGGCCTTTTCACAAAAAGCGCCTTCATCCAAAGGCGTCCACGATACCTTTGCTGCCGACCAGAAGAAGACGCCCCCTGCGTTCGCGTTCAGCCGCCCCCCAATCGCCGACGCGACGGTACCCATTACACTGTATCATCGCATCTTCAGCGAGTTCCAAGATGACTGCAAAACTTACACACCCACCAAGGAAGATCATGATTTCGCCTCGAAGTTCTCCCATTCTATGTCGGCTTTTTTTGAGAATGAGGACGCCAGGGCTCAAACAGCTCGAAATCACTTTTCAGATTATAAACTCGACTTTTTGCCCACCAAAATCAAGTCCTATTGCACTGATGGGGATCTTCGGTATAAAAACCTTTGCTATGCGCTCCTCGAAGTCAAGCAAGAGCTCTCCACGGGCGGTGCTGATCCTCTCTTTGAGGCCGCCTGGTATTATAACGCCTTGACACGGGATCACTCGGTAGATAAAACCCGTTCCTGTCTCCCTTGCTTTATTCTCTACCTCACTGGTGAGTACTACGCGTGTGTTTCCTGGATGTACCCTTAAGTTCATATTCTAGGCGCCCACATTGGCTTTGCAGGTGCCCTCTGGACCATTTACCCTCATGTCCAGGTCCTGGCCCCCACTTTGCCGCTCTTCTACCATGCATCCGACGTCAATATGCGTATGCAAACTGCACGTTTTTTGGGTGCAACAAGGAAGGCGATCTTCGCGTTGAACCACTACTACAAATCCGAACTTCCACAGATAACGGTCGATCCTACCGTCAACTTTCCGTATCCCACCGATTTCATTTCCCTGGACAGCGGCGAGAACTGCGCATTTGAATACTTATCGTGGCTCGACCACAAGAGACTCTTATTCTCTGGTACCGCTGGTGATAAGAAAATATTCATCAAGTTCACCCATCGGTACTCCAAGGATGCACATCTCAAATGCGTCGCATTGAAATGTGCACCTGCTTTGGAGGGCTTTCAGGACATTCCCGGGGGTTGGCATATGGTTGTCATGGGTTTGATTGGTGATGATTATCATGAGTTGCGGTGTTCAGACATGAAAGCCTCGTTCAAATCCGAAATCGAAAGGAAGGTGACCGACCTCCACCAAAATGAATTTGTGCATGGTGACATTCGAACTACCAACATCATGGTCCGGAAAGACGGTAAGCCTGGGATCCTCCTAGTCGACTTTGACTGGGCAGGTAAAATTGGAGAAGTGCGATATCCAATGAACGTGAATGATGTTGAAATCAAGCGACCCGAAGGAGCATCTGATGACCAGCTTATTAAGGCTGAGCATGATATCGCTATGATTGGTTACATGTTTGAGTAGCAGTCAATAGTACATACCGATGGGGATGATGCCCTTTTTGCAGTGGCTCGTGAAATCCTGATTCTGATGCATGGTTGTCCACCACTCGTCCACCAGGGGGTCAGTGAACATGGTTGTGACCTTGTGATGCTATTCTAATCATAGTGAATCATAATACTTGTGCCGTGGCGATTTTTTGGTATCATAAAAAAGAGAAAAATCACACCTTTCCAACAGTGTAATGAGAATAGAAGTCCGGTAAACGATTTAGGAGTTATGTGTCGTGCCCAGTTGTGGCCTAGTTGTAGTGGCCTCAATGGCACACTGACAGCGGGAATAACAAGGGTGGCACCGTTAGCTCAACATCATGTTGTGAGTTGGCCACAGTGCTGCATTGCACTGGGGTCTCTTTGTTAGAGTGGGAAAAATAATGGAATTAAAGTGGTTATGCAGCAGGATGCCCTGGGAAAAATTTTCCAGCACTTGTGCAAGCGTGGCTTATGTAACAGTTGGCACTGGGCATTGGTTTTGTGCCCAAACAACAAATTTGAGGCAACATTTTAGGTCTACAGTAGTTGTACCAAAAAACGTTGCAAAAAAACTTCTGTCTCAAACCCTAGTATACAGTCAATAGGACAGAGAGGATGATGGCAGGAGTGGGAGTGCAAGGACAAGGAAAGAGGAGGGGAACATGAACATGAACACAAGGATACTGTGAGGATCCGGACCCCAGCTGGGAGTGGCCGGAGGGCGAGGCCGGGTGTGGAAGCTGGGGTACTCTCCCCAGGTGCTAACTCCTCAAAGTCGCTGAGGGGACTGGCCTCAGCCTTCACAGGGAATGAGCTGGTATTCATTGAAAAGCGGGTAAGTACACTTGCCTTCACAGGGAATGAGCTGAGAAGAAGGGTAAGCTTCTCAGCCCCCTGTGAGGCCGACACAAAAGGACCCTAGGAACTATACAGTTCCCGCTTGCTGCCGACTTTCCATAACGGGTGTGACCCGTGGGAAAGTTCTGGGCGAGCTGCTCGCCCAGAATGTTCCCACGGTTGTGGCTGTACATTTCTGGGTGAGTCGCTTGCCCAGAACGTTCCCACGGGTTCGCGCGTGCGCGTCATTATGTGAAACAGTGGGGGGAAGGATAAGGGGAAATGGGGAAATGTAGAGAGAGGGTGGTTAGGAGAAGGGTGAGGGTGTCTGAGGGTGAGTGGGGTCAAGGGCTGTGCCCTGACAGATACAAGGACAAGCAGGCATCACATTCCAAACACGCTATGGCCAATTGCAATCACCTATGTACCACTTGGGCTCCCTTCCTGTCAACGTACACAGAGCGTCTGCAGCGCTCTGCAGTTCTTTCCATTTGATGGAGTCAGGGTGATCGTCCACAGCTGAATGCCTGTGAGATAATGTGTCCAAGGTATTGTCAGAGATGGATATCACTTGTGTCACCTCCGTGTTGTGTGATATGATTCCCCTGGATTTGACTGGCCAATGTGACTTGAACTTCTCACAAATACTCTTGCGAACAGCCATATAAATGTTCTCAAGCAGGAGCAGGGACTTTCCTTCACCCGGGGTGGTGGGTACCCCGAGAGCCTGGGCAAGAGGAAGCATGTCTGTGTGTCAGGGCAATAGCCCCGAACCCCGAGTCACATGTAAATTAGATACACATAGTCACGTGGGCAAGCGGGAACCTCCGGGTAACCGCTTACACACCACCGTAAAATACACTATCTTGTATCACTTACGGCCTTGTGTGCTGAGCCACCCTAAGACCTCACACTTTTTTAAGTGCATGAGGTGTGTTTTACAACACAACCCACAACTACACAATCTTAACATCTGACTCAGAAGCACCTATGGTGCCTAAACACGCCCGCAAGGGCAAGGTCGCATCTGCAGCGACACTAAAAAGAAATGAGCGGTTTGTAAAGAAACCGCAATCTCCCATCAAGGGAGATTCAAACCAAAAGCTGTTGTCAGACGACGACGAGGATCAACATGATCCGGCAATAGCAACCACCTCAGGGCTGGTCCCTGAAGGCTTTAGAAACTTACGTGGAGTAAGTGCGGGGTGAAATACCCCCAGAACTCCACAACATACCGATCTAACCCAAGCTGGGGAAGATCCATCACCTCCTCACGAGGTGATCGACTTGCGCGAAAAACATGTAAGCGCTGAACGATCAGCCCAAAAAGCTGATCGGATAGAGTCGCAGGAAACTCCAGGGCCCCACTATCCCCTGGAGTCCCCCCTCACGTCCCCAAGTCAAGCCCCAAAGGCAGACAAAGGGAAACAAAGGGAAGAGCCCCCACGACGGCTATCCGAAAAACTACTGGACTTGTTCCAGGTTCCGTCTGAATGGAGGACAGAAAGTGAAGATCAACTTCTTCTCAGGCTGAAAGCCCAAGAAGGCGCGAAAATACGCCCTGAGAGCAGGATCTCCCAGAGCACGGAAGCTCCAAAAGAACTTCCGCTGTTTACACTCCCACACACCATGCCAGACAAGGCAAGGTCGCCAACTTCGGAGGAGGTCTCCGAGATAATGATGAGGAGGCGAACTGAAATGAGGGAGTTTGCTGAGGAAGCCTTACGTAAAAGTAAGGAGAAACCAGCGAACAGACCCCTCTATGAAAGGGAAGCACCCTCCGCAACGGCCTCGCCTAAACAAAGCGAGCGTGGAGTGTTCACTCCAAGAACCCATTCTGGAACCCCCAGAAGCGGAAATGTCAACTGGGGAGAGTCACTGCTCGCCCAACCAAACTTCCTCCTGGAAAACCAGGAATCACGCATAATAAACGCGATAAACTCGATCCAAAAAAAGATCGAGGAAACGAACCATAATAGCATGGCTCGTCTAGAGATAACTCTAGAAAGAATGGCCAACGCAATCGACGCATTGACTGAAAAAATCAGCGAACAAACAGATTTGCTGAAGGAAATAAACTTCTCACAAAAAAGTGAGGAAACAAATAGACACCCCTGGACCACGGTCCAGGACATAAATAGAACTTGTGAAAAATTCACGAAAAGAACCACCAGTGAAAGCACACTGGAATATCATCAGTGACTCGACAGAGACGCTAAGGAGATCCTTCTCCCAAGGATAGGAGAAGACGATGCCGAAAGAAGGCATTGTTCAGAGATTAGAAGGAGAATTGGCACGTACCAAAGGTTCGGCCAAACATCCACTTATGACGGACCTCTCGAACAGAGAGGTAACTCATTCACACCCTCTCAAAACAATGAGAGAATACAAATACAACTTCAGGCAAATTCGCCTGAAACCAAAGAAACGCTGTGAGGAAGATTTCCCCCAGCAAAAACCCCCCCAAAGGAGAGATCTCCATTGGATAGTGACCCCATGAAGGCAGGGGAGCAAGAAGAGTACCTGGAGAAATGGTATGAAAAGGCCATAAGAATGGCTGAAGTGAGAATACTCACTCCCTACCCAGAAGGAGTGAAGCCAGAAGCCCTAAAGAATGGGCCGGCATTTCCTGACAAGAAATGGTCAGGGGAGAACGACATGGAATCGTTCTGGCAGTGGTTCACAGAACTACTGGGATTCCTCGCCTCGCGAGGATGCAAAGGTCCCCAATTTGACGAAGTCCACCTGGACTGCTTGATTCGTGGATTAGGGGGACCCGCGTTTGACCTCGGAATTAGACTCCGAGATGAAACTCTCCTCAGAGGAGATGAGGGCATGTTCCTTGAAGTTCTCAACATATTGATGAGAACCTTCATCAAAGCCTCCGCCACGTTGAACGCGACAAAGAAATACCGCAACGTCAAATACGAAGCGGAAAAAGGCCTAAAACAGTTCTACTTAGAACTGTCAAAAGCAGCGTCCCAGATGGTGACGCCTCCAGACCAGGTGTCCTTCAACGCCAGGTTCCTAAACTACATTCCCCTCAAATGGAAGAGGGAAATGATCGCTCATGATAGAATCAGAGCAGACTTCTCCTCAAACGAGGAGATGTTAAAAGCAATATCTTGTGTAGACGAGATAATTGACGGGCTGAAGATGTCTTCAGCCTACAAATCAGGTTACTATACCCGAACAACTACCACGGCAACAACGAGCCGTGGCAGAGCCCTCTGTCAGGGACGCGTCCGGGGTCGAGAGGGCCCGGGGGTAATGCCCGGCACTGAGGCCGTCGCGGGGTGTGGAGCGGGCGTGCGTACTGGCGGGCCCGATCCGGGACAGTGGTCCCTGGCCACTCAGACTGAAGTGGAGAATGTGAGAAGAAGGTTACTTCTTCGGTTCCCACTTCAGGTACATTTATGTACATGCGGCTTGAGTCACATGACAGGTGCCACGTCATCCTCGGAGGCAGCCGCAGGCATCCAGGTGTCCCCGTGGGGGATCCCGAGAGCGTCCGCTACATGCGCGCGTGCTGGGCACGGCAGGAAGCCGTCCGGGGTGTGTGGGCCGGACGGGTCAATCGTACATCGATACAAGGGAAGGTGGTCCGTGTAGATAGAAAGAAATAAACAGGAAGAAGAAAATGAGAAGAATGAAATAAAGAAAGGGGAAAGAAAAGGGAAAAGAAGGGGGAGGAGAGGGAGGAAGGAGGGGGGAGGGGATAGACAGCGGGGAGCGGGAGTGGTGTGGCCGGGTGGGCCCGGGTGGGCCCGGGTCAGGCGGGTGTGCCCTGACACCCTCCCATCAGGAAAGAAAGTGGAAGAGCTGAAACCCAGATGGAAAGAGGATACATCCTCGAAAAACTCAAGGAAAACTGACCAAAAGTCAGTTCCAATTTGCGGCAAATGCAGCAAAATAGGGCAAACAAAAGATTGCCCAAGACACAGTATAACGAGCGATGAAAAACCAAGGCGCATAGCTGCCATGGAAATCACGAACTCATCGGATGAAGAGTCGAAAGGCTCATCAGATGAGAAACCAGAGAACAACTCTGGTAACTCCGAAGCATCAAGCTTCGAAGTAGAGGACCCATATGAAGGACCTCAATACTCAACTCAGAGGGTGAGGAAGTCAACGTTGGGACCATAAGAATGGGCCCAATGTCAGTCGTCGACCATGATGACATAAATTATAAAATCAAACTGGCGGTAGCACACCAGCTAGAAAACACAGCAGACGAAAAAGTTGCCGAAGCCTTGGTGGAAGCACCAAGAAAAGACGCCTTGGGGAAATACACCAAAGTACCCAAGGAAAACAAGGACAAAGGGAAGAAGGACCAAAAGTCCATCGAAACCCAGTCCCCCTTGTTCGATGCGAAATTCCGCATCTCAAAAGACGCAGGAAAATACCCCGCAAACGGACCGCTCTCAACGAAGAGAACGCTAACGGCTCACATAAAAATAGCAGGCATAAAAGCCTATGTGCTATTTGATAGTGGAGCCGAAACGGATGCTTTATCGCCGGACTTTGTCCACATGGTCCACATCCCAATTCTCCAATTGGAGAACCCAGTCGTCCTTCAAATGGGGACGAAAGGAACAAGATCACAGATCCTGTTCGGAACCAACGTGGACGTTGAAATCAATGGCCACGTAGAAAAACACTACTTCGATGTAATAAACATCGACAGATACGACGCCATCTTTGGCGCCCCCTGGTTAAACAAAAACCAGGTAAGCTTAGACTTCTGGTCCCACAAAGTGAGAACGGCAAACAAGGGCAACATAGACACCCTTGGAATAAGCGAAGACCGTGTGACGAGATCACACGGATGGAAAACTCGAGCAAGAGCCTGAGAACAACCAAAAAAGAAGCCCCCCTGACAGGGAGGCAGGATCGAAACACACCTCAGGGTAATCACAAGAAAATACCCTGAAGGTTGGCCCAATCCTAGTCCGGAAGGACTAGAACTTCCAGACGTACCACACCTGGAAGGTCTCTCCATGAACAACCCCGAGTTCGAAATACTCAGGGAGTGGTGGAGAGAAAAATTTGAAACCGTAATGGTGCCAGCGCCATTAGAAATGCCCCCCCTGAGGGAGGTGAACCATCGAATCCCATTGAAGGATCCGAACAAGAAATTTCAGGAAAACACCCCGAGATGTCCCGCAGCACTGCAGGAAGCACTAGCGACCAAAATAGATCGCTATGTAAAAGCAGGATGGTGGTATCCCACGAACAGCGAGTGAGCATGCCCGCTACTGTGCATCCACAAAGCAGATGGATCCTTGCGCACGGTAATAGACGCGAGGAACCGTAACTCAAACACGATCCTCGACGTCACACCAATGCCAGACATGCGACTGATCCAGGAATCAGTCGCCAGAGCAACATACTGATCTAAGATCGATATGTCGGACGCATACGAACAAATACGTGTGGATCCAGACGACGTCCATAGGACGACATTCTCCACGCCCCATGGGACGTACAACTCGAACACGATGCAGCAAGGAGACTGCAATGCTCCCTGCACCTTCCAGCACGCACTGACCTGGGAACTACAAGGAGAAGTAGGCAGACGCCTACACGTCTGGTTCGACGATATATTCACCAGCACAAGCTCGGTGGAAAACCACAATAAAGCACTATTGTGGTTATTCACTCGCCTAAAAGGGGCGAAATTCTACATAAGCCAGAAAAAATTCCAGCCATTTGCCCCAATCCTAGACGTTCTAGGAAGCCAAGTGGATGAACAGGGCATCCACGCTCAAGCGGATAAAATGGAAAAAATCCGCAACTGGCGAGAGCCAGTAGACCACACAGGAGTCCTAAGATTCCTGGGAATGGTAGAATATCTATCGATATTCATGCCAAACGTCAGCGGTTACACAGGACCACTGCAAACAATCTGCTCAAACAAGCAGACATTCAGGTGGACACCACTCCACCAGAAATGCTTCAACGAAATCAAACGTCTAGCATGCAGGGCTCCGATCCTGAAGCCCGTCCAGTGGAACCCATCGGAAAGCCTCTCAGAAGAAGAGAGGACCAAACTCCATGTCTGGGTCATAACAGACGCATGCCCAGCGGGCATGGGTGCATTAATTGGACAAGGCGAAAGGTGGCAGATTTGCCGCCTGGCCGCATTCATGTCCAAAAAGTTCACCAACACACAATGTAGGTACTTCGCCTACGAGCTCGAGGCACTGGGTGTCCTCGAAGCGCTCATGAGATGGCAAGACAACCTCATGGGAGGCCGTGAATTCACAGTAATCACGGACCACAAAGCTTTGGAATATTTCAAAGCGAAAAACCACAACTCAGGGAGACACCTGAGATGGCAAGCCTTTTTTGCAAGCTTCAATTGCGAAATAAAATATGTGGAAGGCCACAAAAATAAAGTGGCAGATGCACTCTCACGATACTACGACTCGTCAACAGACGAGGATCTGCATTTCGACGATTATGTTTTGGCGGACATCCACCTGGACAAAAATGCAGAAGATATCATCCCCGACAGAATCGAGGAATATGAAGAACTGCTACTAAGCAGTACCCTGAGTAAAAACTCAGAGAAAAAGAGACTCGCAGCGATATGTGCGAGAAATACCCTAGAGGAAGCTCTAGGGGGGAGCAATAACCTAGAGGAAACTCTAGGGGGGAGCACCCAAAATCTGGAAGAAATCATAACTCCAGAAGAGAACCTTCGAAAACAATTCGAAGAAAAAGACCTCATTGAGGCAATAAAATCTGGATACTTGAAAAGCCAGATCCACCAGGAAATCCTAGAGAACCCGGGGAATTTCAAAAACTTCTCTGTAAAAGACGGGCTGATAACCTGACTTGGAGAAGGAGGAACGACCCAAATAGTAGTCCCGAAAGGGAATGTCAGGGCACACCCGCCTGACCCGGCCCCACCCGGCCCCACTTCGCCCGGTACCCCGCCACCCAGTCTTCCCCTACCTCCTCCCCCCTTCTTCTTTCTTTCTTTCTCCATTCCACTCTCTCTTTACTTATTTCACCTTCTCTTTATTTTCTCTTTATTCTACACGGACAACCTTTCCTTGTATCAATGTACCATTGACCCACCCACAGCGTGCTCACGACACGCCCAGCCCAGGCGCCTTGGGCGACCCCCGCTATGTCCAGCTCGCGTGTTCACAGCGGACGCCCTCGGGATCCCCCACAGGGACACCCGGGTGACTACAGCTGTATGCGAGGATGACGTGGCACCCGTCATGTGACCTAAGCCGCATGTATATAAACATGCCTGAAGTGGGAACCGAAGAAGTTGCCTTCTTCTCACCCTTTTCCACTTCAGTCTAAGTGGCCAGGGACTGCCTCCTGAGCCAGGCCTGCCAGTACACACGCCCGCTCCACACCCCGTGAGGCTTCTAGTGTTGGGCGTCTCACCCGGGCCTCCTCTACCCCGGATGCGTCCCTGACAGCAGAAGAAGGCTTCAACCTCGTCTCCCCTATCCCTCCTCCCTCCCCTGCCATGGTAACCAAAGAGCAGTACGACGACCTGCTGGCCCGGTTCCAAGAACTACAGGCCATCATTGAAAGCCAGGTCTTGAACCAGCCGGCACCTGCCCCCATGCCGGCACCTACACCCGCCCCTGTGCCCCCACCCGCACCCAGACCCAAGGGGCCTAAGGTTGCCCCCCCCACTGCCTTCTCAGGAGCCAGCGAGGACCTTGACCATTTCAAGGCCAAATGTGGCATCTATTTCCACGTCCGCGCGGCCGAGTTCCCCACCCCCCTCTCTCAGATCCTCTTCGTGTTGTCCTACATGAAGGGGGGGACCGCAGGAGCGTGGGCGACCCAGCATACCATCGTGCTGTTAACGGCAAACTCTCCCACCCTCACCATGGACGAGTTCAACATGGAACTCGATGCCATGTTCCAAGACCCCAACCGGGAAGCCACTGCCCGGCAGAAGTTGGCAAGCATCTGACAGGGGAGTGACTCCTTGGACAAAGTCATCCAGGAGTTCGAGATACTGGGACCCGCCTCGCGGCTGGGCGACGTTGGGCTTGTCGACTGTTTCGAGCAAGCAATCAATGCCCGGCTCCGCGAAAGTATATATCGCCTCCGCCCCATGCCTACCACCTGGGCCGAGTGGGAACGTGAAGCCACCCTCCTGGACAACCAGTGGCGACGCTTCCAGGCGACACAACCCCGCGCGCCCCCGCCCAGGCCCCCGTTTACCCTGACGCGACCCCCACCAACTACAAACCCCCCTCATGCATGTCCCACACCCGCAGCCCCACGACCTGGGCCCATAGCCCCCCCCCCCAACTCCTGCAGCCCGCCCCCCTACAGGGACGGGCCCGCAACCCATGGACCTCGACCGCTCAAGGACTGACCACAGGAGGAACGGGCTGTGTTACAACTGTAACGCCCCAGGGCATATCGCACGAGACTGCCCGCAACCTAAGGTCCACCGAGTCCGACGCCTCCACCCGGAAGACCTTCGAGCACTGATGGAGGGGTTGAAGAGGCAGCTGACTGAGGGACCAGAGGGAGAGGGGGAAGAGCCAGAGGCAGGGCCTCAAGAGGATTTTCAGGAAGGCAGCCGGTGAGGGATGCGTCCCGGGCGCCCGTAGAGCATAACTCATGTAAATACCGCAGAGCGCGTAAGCCAGCAATGCCAAAGCTTCACCGAGTTATCGCAAAGAAAAGGAGAAAAAGCGCATCTCCAGCACAAGAGAGTGAAAGAACCCCAGGGGTAACACCTGAGGTAGCGGTGTCCCCACCCGCCATCTACGTCCTCTCTAAACAATCCCCCAGGTCGCTCAGCCTCACCGTGAGGCTGACCGCCCTGACCTCCCTCGCTTCTGTATCCGTGTCAGCGCTCCTGGACTCAGGAGCCACCGGGAACTTCGTAAGCCCCGAGTTCATCCGGAAGCACAACCTTGAGACCACCCGGCTCCCTCAGCCCATCCCAGTCCACAACGTTGACGGGACCCCCAATGAGAATGGAGCCATAACTGAGGAACTGGAGGCCCTCCTGACATTCGGACGACACACAGAGCGAGCCCGGTTCGCGGTTGCAAACCTCGGGCGACAGTCCCTCATCATAGGACATTCGTGGCTGTTGCACCACAACCCGGAGGTGGATTGGGCATGACACAAAGTCACCATGTCCCGCTGCCCATCCTCCTGCAAGCTGCTACAGGCACGAAGCGACCCGGACCTTGCCCTAGAACCCGGGGACGGGATCTATGCCGCGATCATCCCCCCAGGGTGGGGGCATGACCTGAGAGCGACTACGACACCCTCCCAGCGGATGGCCCAGGAAGCCCAGGACCCGGGAGCAGAACCCGTGCCGTTTGAAGCGTTGGTGCCAGAGCACTACCAGGACTTCCGGGATGTGTTCTCGCAAGAAGCCTTCGACCAGCTACCCCCCTGGAAGCCCTGGGACCACGCTATAGACTTAGTCCCAGACGCCAAACTACCCAGGGGGAAGACCTTTCCCCTCTCACGGCCGGAGCAGAAAGAGTTGGACGAGTTCCTGCGCGAGAACTTGCAGAACAGGTGCATACGACCCTCCAAGTCCCCGATGGGGGCTCCAGTCTTCTTCATCAAGAAGAAGGACGGGTCGCTATGCCTAGTCCAGGACTACTGGAAATTGAACGAGATCACAGTAAAGAACTCGTACCCGCTTCCACTCATCTCAGACGTTCTCGCCCGCCTCCACAACGCCAAGTACTTCTCAGCTCTGGACTTACGATGGGGGTTTAACAACATCCGGATTAAGGATGGCGATGAGTGGAAAGCAGCATTCGCAACCAATCGAGGGCTGTTCGAGCCCATGGTGATGTTCTTCGGCCTATGTAACTCACCTGTGACCTTCCAGACCATGATGAACGACATCCTTCAGGATTTCATCGATCGGGAGGTCGTCATTTGTTACATGGACGACATTCTCATCTTCACAGCCACCCTAGAGGAGCACTGGAGGGTAGTCCGAGAAGTCCTAGAGACGTTACGGAAGAGAAAGCTCTTCCTGAAGCCGGAGAAGTGTAAATTTGAACGGACGCAGATCGACTACCTGGGCCTGGTCATCTCAGAGGGCAGCGTCGCGATGGACCCCATGAAGATCCGTGGAGTCCTTGACTGGCCGACCCCAACCAAGGTGAAGGAAGTGCAGTCCTTCCTGGGGTTCGTGAACTTCTACCGTCGCTTCATCAAAGACTTCTCCGAGAAAGCATGGCCCCTCCACGTGCTAACCCGGAAGACCCAAACCTGGAACTGGGGCCCGGACGAAGACTATGCCTTCTGCGCCCTCAAAAGCCGTCACCACCGCCCCCATCCTCTCCTTCCCTACAGACACTGGCTGCTTCAGGCTTGAGTGTGATGCCTCTAACTTCGCAACCGGTGCAGTCCTCTCCCAACTCCAGGCGGACGAGGAGTTCCACCCGGTAGCATTCATGTCCAAGAGCTTCACGGACGTGGAGCGTAACTACGAGATATACGACAAGGAGATGCTCGCAATCGTCCGAGCCCTGGAAGAGTGGCGACACTTCTTAGAAGGTGCTGGGGAGAAGGTCGAAATCTACACTGACCACCGTAACCTGAGTTACTTCCGGACGGCCCAGAGGTTAAACCGGCGCCAGGCCCGGTGGACCCTCTTCCTCTCCCACTTCTACTTCACCCTCGTCCACCGCCCAGGGAAACTCATGGGGAAGCCGGACGCACTCTCCCATCGAGCCGACCACCCAAAAGGGAAGGACGACAACAAAGGGCTGACCCTCCTCCTTTTTTTTACTATTATCCATAGGGGTAATAGCCTATTACCCATGGACTCCCTAGATGTTTTGAGACCTAAATATGGAGTAAAATCACAGCTTTCCAACGGTACTAATAATTAAGAAAATGGTGGAGCGGATCAGAAGTTATGAGGTGATCTTTGCATGGACTCCCTTGGACTCCCATGGACTCCCTCACTTTTCTCGGAAGTTTACTTGAAAAAATTAGGGGTAATGGTGCATATGTTTTAGGTGTTACTAGGGCCTACTGAATGCAAAAAAAAGCAAGTGAATTGGTTGAGCAGTTGGTGAGTTATTGAGGAAAGAAGTAAAATTGAACAGGAAGGGGGTACAATTTTGAAAGAATGTTGAATAAGTGAAGATTGGATGGATGAAAATTGAAATGGTGATAGGGTTAGGAAGGTGTGATTTTTGTGAAAATTATAAAAGCAAAAAAATATCAGTGGCTGTGCAAAAGGTGCACAGCCACATGAGAATTGTTTTGATAGGAAGAAAGTGGAAGGTGAGAAAAGTGGGAGAAGAGAGCGAGGAAGGTTAGAACTGAAGTTGAGAAGCACTTGAGAAGACAACAAGACAACAATGCAACAAATGCAACAATAGGGGGTTTCACGATGGGCTAAAGTGCACCAAAACTGCCGATCCTTAACTGCACCTAAACTGGACAGAACTGGTTCTAAACTGTCAGTTTAGCTAAATTCAAAAACAGGCCTCTGAAGGCCGAAGCTGTACTTTAGAGTAGTCCAAACTCAAATCCCAAACTCGGGCTTAGTATACATATGTCCATTTGGATAACTGTACAGATCCTTCACTGAATTAGTCTCTCCATCACTATCAGCACCATTGTTGCAGTCAACCCCACCCCACCACATCATGCCATCAACTTAGCTACCAACTGTGAATTCAAGCTATTGCTCATAACTTGTGCCTCCAAAGTGGGTTCAGGGAGTGTTGCTATGACTAGCCTGGTAAGGTGTTAGCGCTCAGCAGCTACACTCGCACTATAGTGGGGGACTTAAGTGGGACTGTCCCTGGGCCCCCATTACATGTAGTCCCGTTGTAGATTAGTGTCATGTGACAGGTGACGGGTTGAAACCTATTGCTTATCACCCCGTAATACCCACACCTTTGTGACACTTATGGCCTGGTGACCTGAGCGAGCCCCACAGACCTCACACTTTTTTAAGTGCATGAGGTGTGATTAAAACTAATCTACACATCCATTTTACATCTGTTCCAGGGACGGTGCCTGACATGGCACCGTCATACCCCCAAATGGGGAAGCTCGCATCTGCAGCAAGAACAAAGGGTGGCTTTGTTAAAAAGCCGCAATCTCCCAATTTGGGAGATAACCTAAACACTGCATCATTGGATGATGACGAAGACCTGCCACATATTGGTAGGACCTCAGGGACAAACCCTGAGGATCCCAAAAACTTACATGGAGTAAATGCGGGGAACAACACCCTTAGAACCCAATGTGCTAACATAATCTCTCCTAGAAAGAGAGAGTTCTCACCACTGGGTGAGGAGGCAAACATGCGCACACATAAGCGTGTGGCTGCCACACTAACAGCCTTAAGGGCTGGGTCAGACATGCCAAAAGAAGTCCCTGAGCCCCACTATCCTCAGGGAACCTCTCACTTGGTGCAAAACACTGACAAAAACAGCAGTAACTCCTGCTGGTGCAGGGGGCCGTTTGTGGCCCCAAGCAATGTGGAAAAATTGTCCACATTGTCTTGAGTCACCCGCATGACATCCAGCTTGCAAGATTGCAGCAAGCCGGTTCACTCCCAAGTCTATTTGACTGGGAGTTACACAAAACCATCAAACGACAACTCCTGCCAGCACAGGGAGCCGTTTTTGATCCCAAAAAATGTGGAAAAATCTTTCACATGTCCAGCATCGTCTCGCATTAAACGCGAGACGTCCAGATTGCAATATAGCAGCAATCTGGTTCACTCCCCAGTTGATGCGACTGGGAGTTGTCATAAACAACCAAATGACCATTCCTGCTGGCACAGGGAGCCGTTTGGAGTTCCAAAAAATGTGGAAAAATCGTCCACATCTACGGAATCGTCTCGCGTCAGCTGTGAGACGTCCAGCTTGCGATATAGCAGCAAGCCGGTTCACTCCCCAGTCTATGCGACTGGTAGTTGTGCAAATCGATCAAACGACAACTCCTGCCAGCACAGGGAGCCATTTGTGATCCCAAAAAATGTGGAAAAAACTTCCACATTGTATACATCGTCTCACATTAACTGTCAGACGTCCAGCCCGCAAAATCGCAGCATGCTGGTTCACTCCCCAGTCTATGTGACTGGGAATTGTGCAAAACAATTGAACAACAACTCCTGCTTGCACAGGGAGCCGTGTGTGATTGCAAAAAATGTGGAAAAAACCTCCACATCGTCGTTACCATCTTGCAACTATAGTGAGACATCCAGCTCGCCGCCTAGGCGTGAGCCGGTTCAAACCCCAGTCTATAAGACTGGGAATCATCAAAAACCCTCATGGGATGACCCCCGCTTGTGCAGGGAGCCAGTCCTGAGTGGAGGAAATGTGGAAAAAACTTCCACACCACCGACACCATCTCACAACCACTGTGAGACACTCAGCGCTCTGTCTGAGAACGAGTGTACACACTCCAACATGGATATAAAGGCCATGTCATCCAGATCGACACAGACTCACAGGTTGAGCTCACTTCCGGACTGTCCTCAGATGGCCTCGGACCCAGCATGGACAAGGGACCAGGTGCAGGAGGATGAGGAAGCTCCCCAAAGTCGATTGTCTGAGAAACTTCTGGACTTTTTCCAGGTCCCATCCGAATGGAGGACAGGAAGTGATGAAGAACTCCTTCTCAGGCTAAAGTGTTACAGGAATGGGTTCCGGGGAACCCAACCTGAGCCGTTTGGCTCACTAATGGAGGTGGCTGCGTAGCCATCGGAGGGAGAGCGGAATAGGATGAGTGTACAGAAGTACAACACGTGTGTCGGCCAACGGTAACTTGGCGCTCCTGGGAGCGTACCGGTAGCGAGTATGATGTGGGCTCCTTGAGGGAGCCACCTGGCTGTCTGCTAACGGGGACTTGGCACTCCTGGGAGCGTGCCGGTAGCGGGTGTGCTGGGGGTGTTTGGCTAGCGGTGACTTGGCGCTCAATGGAGCGTACCGGTAGTGAGGGATACTGGGACTCCCAAAGGGAGTCACCCAGTTGGTGGCTATCGGTGACTTGGCGCTCATGGGAGCGTACCGGTAGCGGGAGTTGTTGGGGAAAGCGGGCTGGTGGACCAGTGCACGGTAGTGGGTGACCGTGGGAAGTGGGACCCGCAGGTGCGTGGCCAGACATCCTGGAGCTGCCTGGACCGTATCCTTCTCCTGAGGAGGTGGGATAGGTTATAGTTCCTGATAGGGAACTTCTGGTTGGATGGGAGTAACCACTCAACCACCCGGTGGACTGGTGGGAGTGGGTAGCAGGAGGTTGGGCGTGGGAATGCCCACCTCATTGCGGTTTTGTCATGGAGAGGAGGAATAGGGAGGTGGACATGGTTCCAGGGTTACAGGTTGAGTTTACAGTGGTGACACAATGGTGAGGATGTTACAATCGCGGTACAAGGTTTGTGGGTTATGTATTTGATAATGAACAACATCCTCGGCATTTGCCTTTACATGTCATATGACTGGTTTCTATCTAATATCAAAGTCTCAATGGTCAAGGGAAGTCCCTTGAAACTTAACAATTCCCCCAGCCAGCACCAAAACCCAGTGGGAAAGCTTGGCATGGAGTTTGACAGAGAAATATAATGGAGGGCAGAGACAACCTACCTACTTGCAGTCACGGACCATAAGAATCTAGTCCATCTCTATAACATAAAGGCCCGAGGAATAATAGGAGAAAAGGTCAAGGGCAGATGCTCAGAGAGCACAGAGGCTCAGGGGAAGCCACTGCTGCCAAGGCCGAACCCAAAACTTTTGCCAAAAAAAGCGAAGTCACCAACTTTGGATGAGGTCACCGAAGTCTGTAGGAGTGCAACATGGCAGAAGAAGGAGCCTAGTAAGGAGAACCCACAAATGAGTGGGCAACCATCAACACCAGGCCCCATCTTAGGCGATAAATGGCCCTCCTTGGTCACTTCACCCAGGCAAAGGATAAGTGGAAGTAACCTTCCACAAAACCCCTCCAGTAATGCTGGAGAGAACCAAACAAACCCTCGTGAAAACTTCACAAGGAAAACTTCCAGCAAAACATTGCTGGAGGACAACTGGCACCTCGAAAGATGGTACCACAAGGCCACACGGATGGCCGAACTTCTAACTTTCACCCTGCTGTAGGAGAAATAACGGCCACGCTATGGAAACCCATTATGGAAAAATTATTATGACTATACATGATAAATCGAAAGAAAGAAAAATAGCAAAAATACTTCAAGCTCACCATCAACGAGACGGAATTCTCGGGGGAATTTATAGCAAATATTAAACCAAGAACCAGGACAATCGACCAAGATTTGACTATAAAAATAACCAGAGAACCTCCACGGAAACTACTTTCCCACGTCCGCACACGTAGCCAAGGATGGAAGTACCACAGAACAAAGATTCCTCAGGAACTAATGCAAAAGTCAAAGTCGTGTTTATAATAGGAAATGTAGATGTCCCCCAAACGGACCCAATGAGAGTAATTACAGGGGAAACTACCCATAAACGACGGAGATATGACTCAAACTCCTGCAAAACGAGGACAATGTCTAAAAAGCAAGTGCGAAGATTAACTAGTAACGACCAGACAAGCTTGATAGCCCATTAGAAAGGAAGGGATCTAATCTTAATCCTCCCAAAGTTTCATAATAAAAGGATCATGCGTTAATGAGATATCCAATAACAGGAATAGCGACATCAAAAGTCCGAGCTCAGGGAAAAGACGATGTTTGCATAAGATCCATAATTAAAACATACAACGAAATTTACACAGAAATTATTAAAAATGGGGAACTATAGATATACAAATTTTCAGCCCAAACGGTCCAGCCGTTGTGAAGTTATACCCATGACGGGAATATAGAAATCCGCATCATGTGTAATGACACGTGAGGGTGGCAATGCGCAGGGAACCGGCCGTCGGAACCGAGATCCGCACTTCAGCAGATTGCGAAGACCAATTTCCGTCCAAATAAGGAAGAGCCCGGTCAAAACAAAGCACAGAAAGTGCAAAACAACCTTAGATCATGAGGGAAAAATCTGAAATAAATCACAGAAGCCCATATGAAGGAAATAAACACCCATGCATATCATAAATTCTGAACAATTAAACAAAAACGGCTCCCGCATACGAACGACTATGGGAACGACGCACATGATTACCGAATGTGCACGCGAATCTTTGCTAACTCAACGAATACCAGGAAATAGGACACAATCTTAGTACCATTGGAAAGGTGGGAATAAATGAAAATTTATGATACAAAGAACGCGAGAAAACATCCAGAAATGAATGAGATATAGGGACATGAAGTTAGAAACCTGAAAACGCGCAGGAAAACAGCTTCAAGAGGTCCAGAGTCCTAAATAAAATACATAAAAATATGATATCTTCAAGGACGACCTACTATAACAACGAACAATACATATGGAGGATTAGGATGTGATAATACAAAGGGGAATCAGGGAATATGAACGAAATTCACGAAAACCACTAAACTACGACGGACCATGGCAGGAATTTTAGGGAACGATATTCTAATGAGGTGGAGAGCTATAACACATTCGTTTGAGTAATTCTTGACTACTAGCAACTTTTTCTTTCAGTTTTAAACCTGAATAATTCACTCATTTACCATTTCAGTCTCATTTTAACTAAATGTCACTAAATAAAAATGGAATAAATCAGCTGAAGGTCTCAGCACAGCCGTACGCATAGTAATGCGAAGTTTGAATTCAGAATCATTGAGTCATAGCAAATTTAATGGTATATATAGGGAATTTGAAATAGGTAACTGCGGCAAATGCAGTGCAGCCAAGTTCCAATTAACCATTAAAATAGCTTAGGTGAGGGAGGACAATAAGAATTCTAGGTGCAGTCTGACCGCAGTAGAACCGCAGTTCAGCGCAGCAAAAGTGCAGTAGAACTATAGCATGAAAATTTCATTTTTATTCAGTTTGAGAAAAATACACTGTAAATAAATCCTGTAAATAGAAGGTAGAGCGTGAAAAAGGAAGGCGACCCAAGGAGTATAAAAGGGAGACCCTTTCTGCGACTTTTCACCCCCCCTTAGAGAAGTAAGAAAATAGAGTATTATTTTTCTCAAGCATTTCTGGTTGTCACTCCAGTGCGAAAAAGTGATATACAGTTACAGCAACCGTCAAAAAAATCTGCGCGTCAGATTTGGATGCATGACCCCAGTCGGATCTCGTGCTTGTCCAAAAATGGTCGGAAATCAGGGTCAATTTCAGTGTCAATACATTTGGCATTTAGCGCTCGTGGTGCTGGGGTCTTCAGGTTCGCAAGAGCCTCTTCTGTACTCATGTGAGGCATGGATAATAATATAGCATGAATACAAGAGCGTCGTCGGCCACGGGTCTCAGCAAAGATGGTCAGGGGATTCCTGATAAGGCAATACTCAACTCGCGATCAATCAGAGGTAAGCTAGAAACTATCTTGTCAACGCACGTCTGTGCGTATTTATACATACACGAAATGTATTACAATGTGAATATACGTAAAATAGGTAACTGCGCAAGCACGCATATGCAAGCATGAATATCTTGGAATTATCTGGGGATTTCCCACAACAATCCAGAATATTCCGGCAGGTTCTGGTCACTTGCGGATTCCAACAGGATTACAGAGATCCTCGTGGATGGTGCATGCAGACAGCTGGGTTACTGCTGAAATATCGTGTGTGCTCGTCAAGTTAGGAATCGTGATGATTAGATCCTTGGCTGCGGGTTTGAGGTGTTTGCCCACTACATGCATGTGCAGCCGCTATAACAATGGAACGATGAGTAATATCCTTTTTTGGTGGTGCCATTGGGACACAGTGATTTTTTCCCTAAATCGCAAATCACATGTTTTGCCTGATATATCCACCAAGATTTGACGCGCAGATTTTTTTGACGGTTGCTGTAAGATTGCCACTGTAGGAAAAGGCAGCAATAAAGGAGAGAAATATTAAGTAGATATTTCAAGAGGAGAGCTGGTTAACACTCCAGATTTCAAAGTGTAAACACAAAACAGTTATTTTGCTACTGTTAAAACAAGCAATAAAATAAGACAAAAATAAAACAAACTCAAGGGACACTCCAGACACAATCCAAATTCATTAACTGAATAGAATCTTTGAAACTTCACCAAGTAGAAGATTAAATTCAAGTTTAAATCCAAATTAAACAACGCTACACAGAATTACACCTAGACAAATTAATAAACTCCAATAAAGAAACAGCTCCACAGGGCTCGGTTTATCTGTAAGTCAATTCCCAGGAACTTTAAAACTAACCCATAAAAATAGAATTAGCCAAAACACTCGGATTGGTACTATATTTACAATAAATAACACTAGTACACTTCCCCATCCTAACTAAAGAACCAGGGAACAGCTTGGTGGTGGTTTCGCTTGAACCTCCCAACTGACCTTCCTTCATTCTCTCCTTCACCGCACATAGACAGGGTGAAGTGGGACTGGTTAAATAATGGTCCTACTCAACTCCCTGACATGAAGTGGTCAGGCAAAAACGATACAGAAATTTTCTGGCAGTGGTACACCACACTGCTAGGATTCCTCACATCACAAGGATATAGAGGTGCACACTACGATGAAATCCATCTGGATTGTCTCATTGGTGGATTGGCAGAGCCTGCACTCTCACACGGACTAAAACTCCGTGAAGAAGCCCTCCTTAGAGATAAAGGGGGGAAATTTCTTGAAGTTCTCGATACTCTAATGAGGACATATATCAAGGAGCCCACCACATTGAAGGTGACGGAAAAATACTGCAATGTAAAGTACAATGCAGGAAAAGGACCCAGACAGTCCTACCCAGAACCATCGCTTAATGCTAGGTTTCTGGAAAACATCCTCCCTGAATGCAAGGAGGAAATAATCAAAATGGGATTCTCCTCTTTCGAGGAGATGTTCAGAACAACATCTCGCATGGATGAGATGAAAAACAGGCTGAGGATAGCTCCAGCCTACAGGCCAGAATGCTATGCCAGACCTGAAACCACCGCAACCACAAATCGCGAAAAGCCCAACCAGGTGGGAAAGGAGAAACACGCAGAGGCAAGAGCCGATGTGCAAGACCCTAAACCCAAATGGAAAGGCGAATCCTCCCTGAAGCAGTCAGGGAACACTGACCAAAGGCCGGTACAAGTACGCAATAATTGCGGAATACCAGAGCAGGCAAAGAGCCACCCTGAGCACCAGTTAGTAGGAGACAGAAACCCAAGGCACAGGATCGCCAGGGAAGTCAACTACAAAACAGAAGGTGAAGTTGGAGACGACTCCGACGAAGAAGAACCAGAGAATATCTCTGGTGATTTCAAAGTGGAGGACACCTCCAATGACTTTGAACCAGAGGACCCAAACAAGGGACCTCACTACTCGCCCAGAAGAAAGGGTGAGGACATCAGCATTGGGACCACAATAATGGCCCCAAGATCCGACGTCATTGAGAACAATGACGAAAAAAATACACTAAAACTGGCGATAAGCCAGACCAAAAAAAGAACTACCAACTCTTTGGTGACGACACTGTCAGGGCCCGGCCCTCGTTCCGTGACGGGCCCAAGGGGATCCTCTGAGTCGCTGGGGTATCTAGTCCCAGTCCGAGGTCTTCAAACTCACTGAGGGGGCTAGCCCCAGCCTTCACAGGAAATGAGTTGAGAAGAAGGGTGTTAGACACTGGTCTGGGGTCGGCACTGAAGGTCGCCGTTGCGGGCCGCTATAGGCTGCGATGGCCATGATGCCGAAAACAAGGCCCGGGGGTAGGGCATTTGGCCTCAGCAACTCTAAAGGGAGTGCTGTGCCCCCCTAGCTGTCTCTTGGCCCTCATTTCGGACTCACTGGGGTTACCTTGTTGGGGTCAGGACTTAGGGGTCGTGGTCACATCGATATTAGAGCTAAGGTACAATAAAGTAACATACAGGATATATATAGGGAGAATGAATGAATGGAAGCGGACCTGGGCTGGAGGCCGAAGGGTCCGGAAGCAAACAAGAATAAGGAGCGGGGTTGGCCGCATAGCGGCCAGCAATGACCGAGGGTCAAAACAAACAATAACAGATAAATAAAGGAAAGAGCGTAGGGCCGCGATAGCGGCGATAGTATCGTAACGGCGCTGGACTCGGAGTTGGGCCGGAGTTGGGCGCGGGAATGGTAGCGGCCCTGTAGGGGCCAAGTGGGCAGGGTAGGGGAGTCGCGCTGGGCACGGTGCCGGAGGCGGACTCAGGGTGGGGAGGTTGGTGCAGCAGCAGGGGAGTCGGCCAAGTATAGGGGAGCCTAGGGGCAAGCAGGGGAGTGAGCAGGGAGTCCTCAGGGAGGATAGGGCTGAGGTCGGGGCTCGCGCTCATGCTCACATAGCAGGAACAGGCTCAGGTGGCATTGGGATGGGCAGCTAACGGGCCGGAATGCATGGCCGTGACAAAGGGTAACCTTCTCAACCTCCTGTGAAGCCACTACAAATGGGAGCCGGGAACTATACAGTTTTCGGCTCTTTGCCGACTTTCCATAATTGGCACCCCCCCCGTGGGAAGATTCTGGGCGAGCAGCTCGCCCAGAAAGTTCCCACAGTTGTGGCTGTGATGGTTTCTGGGCGAGTTACTCGCCCAGAACGTTCCCACGGTCTGCATGCATGCGGGATTGTGGAACAGTGAAGGGAAAAATAGGAGAAAATGGGGGAAGGGTACCTGAGGGTGTGTGGGGTCAGGGGCTGTGCCCTGACAGACACCAAAGAGGGATTCCCCTGAGGAAAGTCACTCAGAAGACAACACCCCTGAGAAAAAAACCTCGGAGGGAGACCCACTGAAGGAGGTCCGGACCCTTCGGAAGAAACCACCCCGGAGTCTCCAGAAGAAGACGAGCTCTGGGTGGAGTTTATACTTGGCTGGCTAGCGGCCACAATCCGCCCTCTCCCCAGTAGAAATACTGGGCTGCATCATGCATGATTGGCCAACAAGGCCAATCAGCCCTCCTTGTACCTGAAGGAGGACCAAGAATTGGCAGATAAGATCAAGTAGAGATCCTAACTCCCACTTGTGCAGACAACCCAGTCCGTGCAATCTTGCTGCCAACTATTGGCAGCCTTCCTCTCATACCAAGAGGTTTTTGAAGACCATCGACCTATAGTAATATGCTATAGTTTAACTCCTCAGACTGAGGAGACTCCATTGTGTCTGGAAGTGCTCCAGGCCCTCTTTTTTTGCCTTGTTTTTTTTTTCTTTCTTCTCTGGTGTCAGGGATGGCTTGAGGAAGGCAGAGGCAGTGCCGTAACGCTCGGCACTAGCAGCCCGGACGGCAGCGGGGCGGTGAGACCGTATAGTGGATAGCCCTTACTCGGGCCTACATCCCTGTGTGGCTTCTTAGGCTGAAGCGGGAAATGTATTGTTATTAGGGTGGGAAGCCAGACTAAACTAGGGTACTTGCCTGAAGCGGGAAATGAGAAGAAGGTTACTTCTTCGGTCCTGCTTCGGCTTAGTTTATATACATGTGTGAATGGGTCACATGGGGTTGCCACGTCACCCTCTGTCAGGGACTGCATGTCAGTTCACGACGAAGAGGGCGTTCCCGAGAATCCTAGTCATTGTTAACGCTGAGGTGCCACCCTCAGCGGAGATAGGAGTTATATACATGGGTACCGCTACCCACTAGAGTGCGGCTACAACGAGATAGAAGATAACCGATAGAATGACGACATGAAAAGATAGCTATTCATTCGGATAATCGTAAGTGAGGTGTGGGAAAGGGGTGACATGTGGATGGAAGATAGGAAGCGGGAGCTAAGCGAGAGCTAAGCGAGATTACCTGCGTTCTTCGGATCACTCCGGATCGTCTTACGGCAACTCCCTTCCGGCATAGGGAGTCAGGGTAGCTGGTTAGGCCGTGCCCTGACACCCTCAGACGAAGCCAGGTTACCGTGGGTGGTTCCGCAGTCGATCCCGAGTGTTGGAGGGGAAGTACAAGTAGAAGTGTGCAGCACATCCGGCGTTGCGGTGCCCCTATGGGGTGCTCAGCGTCGGACGCATCCGTGCTACAAGGGTAGGAAAGAAAGAGAGGTCGTCTGTATAAAGATAGAAAAAGAGAAGAAGAAAGAAGAGAGAATGAGGGGATGAGACAAAAGGAAATGGAGGTGGCAGCGGCGGCAGCGTGCCCTGACATCTGGCTCTTTCCTTGGGAAGGCCATAAACACGGTGAATGAGAAAGTCACCGATGCTTTGGTAGAAACACCAAAGAAAGAAACAACCCAGTCCTAGCACAGAAGAACTGGAACTCCCAGATAAATACCATCTGGAAGGCAATTGCTCAAGGAACCAAACTCCTTGAACTTGCAAACAGGGATAAAGCTGAATAACTCGGCCCAACCTATGCGATACTCATTTTAAATCCATTTTAATTGTAAATTTGCTCTGTTTTGAGCAATACAACTTTTGTACTAATTTCCAAAGTCCTAATGCCCCTACAGCATTGGTTTCTCAGACTTTGGTTCTCTATTCCATCTTCTTCATGTCGCAAGTGTGTGACATTGAATTGCGTCGCAGAGCATGACATTTAGATGTGTCACAGTGCGTGACAGAAATTCCTGTCATGCCTTGTTACATGCTCCTGACCAAGGAACTTCGGGTAAAGCCAAGCAACTCAGCTTAAGTCACCTGACATTCAACATGGTGTTGAATTGAAAGGGCAACTGTGTGGTCTCAGGTTTAACCCCACTTATCAATGGCGGGGAAAAACTCGGATAAACATCCGAGGGATAACAATAGGGGAGAAAACATCCCTAATACAATTCCTTGATAGGGGAATTCAGTTTGCTTCCGGTGCCAGCCTGAGACCTCTGGCTGACCACAAACGCAAACAGATCATACTGGCATTAGAAGACCAGTTGTAAGGAGTCATCATAGGCATCATGCCTATGAACCTGAGATACTCTCAAGACCAAATAACCTAGAGGAAGCTCTAGGGGGGAGCGACAACCTAGAGGAAACTCTAGGGGGGAGTACCCAAACCCGGGAAGCAACCACATCCCAACAGACTTGGGATATGATTCCGTCCAAGGAATTGTCCACAGGCAGACACAACAACGTCCACCTGATCCCATTAAAACAACCATGAATGCATTAGAACTAGCATTCATGTTTCTTCGTGAAGTTGTATGACTTCACAGACTACCACACTCAATCGCACAGATCGAGATTCAAAATTCATGACAGAAAGTAGTACAGATACTACATGCGATGGTCAGACCAGATCAATGCG
This sequence comes from Cantharellus anzutake, assembly GCF_015039405.1. Lineage (NCBI taxonomy): Eukaryota > Fungi > Basidiomycota > Agaricomycetes > Cantharellales > Hydnaceae > Cantharellus > Cantharellus anzutake. Next base: position 83,984 of record NW_024067065.1, on the reverse strand, counting down.
ACTGGGCAGCAAAGCTGTTGATGGCAGAATTCGCAATCAATGCAAGCTCGAACACATCGACAGGATTTGCCCCGTTTGAATTAATCTATGGCCACATGCCAAAGATGTGCCTAACAGCACCACCCTCGGACTACCCAGGAGTGAATGATTTCGCCCAAAAGGTGAAGGAAAACCTAATGGCAGCACACGACGTGATAATACACAATCGTGCTGCTCAAACAATCCAGGCAAATAAAAAAGACGCCTGGACCTGCCTTTGAGAAAAGGCAAGCTTGCATACTTATCCACAGATAAGTTGAACCTACCCAAAGGGAGGGCAGGCAAACTAAAGCCCCTGTATATAGGGCCTTATGAAATTCTGGAAACATTTCCAGAGACGTCAAACTACGTCCTCAAGTTGCCACCACAACTTGAACAATGTGGAGTCCACCCAAGATTCCACATATCTTGGCTCACACCCCACGAGCTGAATGACCAAGAAATCTTCCCAAATAGGGAAGTAAACATATTCTATGACTTCGGGGAAGACCCCGATTGTGAAGCAGTAGTTCGCGAAATCTTAAACCACGCATGGGTTCATGATTGTCAGGATCCGGACCCCAGCTGGGAGTGGCCGGAGGGCGAGGCCGGGTGTGGAAGCTGGGGTACTCTCCCCAGGTGCTAACTCCTCGAAGTCGCTGAGGGGACTGGCCTCAGCCTTCACAGGGAATGAGCTGAGAAGAAGGGTAAGCTTCTCAGCCCCCTGTGAGGCCGACACAAAAGGACCCTAGGAACTATACAGTTCCCGCTTGCTGCCGACTTTCCATAATGGGTGTGACCTGTGGGATTCTAAGAAGATATGGAACTCTCGGCATCACTATGCCCCCAAAAACGGAGGTGGAAAAAGTGAAGCTGAAGGGCGATCACCCACAGCCAAGAGCTTGGGAAGATTCTGGGCAAGCAACTTGCCCGGACAGCCACACCATGGGCTAGACATCACATGGGCTAGGCGAGTAACTCGCCTAGACCATGTGAACCCCAGGCTCACATGTAAAACCATATGCAGTACAAACTGCACCGATGGCACAACAAGCGCCATTCCAGGGGCAGCAATTGCTGCTGCAGCCCCAGGCATACTCCCCAGGGAACTTCCCTGGCCAAATCACTCCCTGGATCGGCCAATTTGGCCCAGATCCGACAACCCAGCCAAATATAGGCTGGGAATCAGCTATTGCATCAGCGGTAGCTGCCCAGACAGGTCAACTTCGTCAGGAGTTGAAAGAGATAAAGTCCCTCGTAGGAGGGAGATGAGGGAGCAACAGCAGCTCCTTGTCCAGGCTGTCCAAACAGGCATGGTCTGACAACTCAAGGGTGTCAGATGATGCCTGCAATGATTGCGCCCATTGGAGGCATGAATACAATAGGGCATGCAGAGATGCTTTGGCATCTTTGCCTCTCTGAAAGACACAGAGAGAGAAGTCGACCTCCAGAAGAGGGAGATCAAGTTGTTAAAATGCGAGCTTGAAGAGGCACGTGCACTGGCAGACCTCGCTGCCAAACCCATTATGATGGGGGCCTCCCAGGTCAGGGGGAGGGGATATGGTTCCGGGCCTCATGAGGCGTGACCCCATATGGGGACTAGCGCACCAAGGGGCGGGGCACTGACTATCCCACCACCCCATGGGCAGGCGACCCTGTCCGGGTTGCATAAGGGCCTGCCCTCAGGAGGGCAAACCCATGTCGAGGGGAGATGGGAAGACGGTAGGCAGCCAATGACAGACCCCCAAAAGGGGACCACTACCAGAGGCAGCAGGCCACCAAGTACCATGACACCCTATGGGCAAGCCACCCCACAGGGAAGTGTCCACATGCTTTTTGAGATGGCCAAAGCCGACGAATTCTCGGCCCAACCCAAGCTGAGAGCAAGCTATCACCCCTGGTGATAGTGGACAACACAAGCCAACTCCGAAAGGAGTTGGATGAGACAGAATCCCTCATGAAAGGGAAACAAGAGAGCAAGACAAGCTCCTCACTCAGGCAATCCAAATAGAGACGACCTGATTGGTCAGAGGTGCCAAGAAATGCCTATGAGAACTGTGCCACCCAGAGGCAGGAGTACAAGATTCGCATAGAAGTGCGAAGGATTACCTCTCTCCAAAATGAAGAGAAACCGATTTCCAGAAATCGAGGAACTTGAATGTGAGCCTGAGCTCACTTGCGCATGGGCAGAATCCCACTGCCAAGTCCACCATGATGGGGCCTCCCAGGTTAGGGGGAGGAGATGTGATATTGGGTCTCAGAAAGTGTAACCCAGACAGGGACTAACACGACTGGGATGGGATACCACAATTCTCGCTACCCTGTGGGTAGGTGACCCTGTCCAGACTGCAGAGTGGTGCTCCAACAAGAGCACAGACCCAGGTTGAGGGGAGGAAGGAAGGAAGGCAGTAGGCAGCCAATAGCAAACCCCAGGCTGGGACCACTGCTAGAGGCGGCGGGCTGTCAAGTACTTCGACACCCTATGGGCAAGTAACCTTGGTGGGAGGCATCCAATGCAACAGGGAACCATTCAACCGAGATAAGATAGATCTCGGTCCAAAAATCCTCACGAACACTGGGGAACACAGCATGGGAGCTGGGCAAGAGGCAACAGCCTCCAAACAGCACCGGAACAAAGTTCCGGGGACTCATGCTGGCCATGAAGTCGAACAATCATTTGCTCCCAAACCAGGAGCAACTAGTACTCTGTCAAGCTCCGCACTTGGCAAGGTGGCTCTAACCATGGAAAACCATCCAGCTAAACAGCCAGATGAACAAACGAAAATCCAGAGCACAAATTTCTCTGGCAAAGTGGAAACCACTCCACTCTTGTGAAAATGCAAGAACTCGCACACAAAACAGTATGCGAAGCACTGTAAACAATATTTTACAGACCTAAATTATCAATTTGAGGAGGAAACACAGGCCGAAGATGCAAAACATCTTTGGAGAATTTCCCATTGGGAAACCCGATATTTTAAGGACTTCATATATACTTATCCCTATGTATAACACTGCCCACTTTAAAAGACGTTCACTCCTTTTCCTTTATAACTTGATGTACAATGTTGCCCACTTTAAAGTGGCAAACACATTCCTTATTCATTATTCCTTTTAAGCTTAAACTTTCCTTTTCTTTTTATCTTGTATGCATCGCAACTGCAACACAAGGGGGGAGAGTGTCAGGGCACAAGCCCTGGGCCCCCATAACATGTAGTCCTGTTGTAGATTAGTGTCACGTGACAGGCGACGGGTTGAAACCTATCGCTTATCACCCTGTAATACCCACACCTTTGTGACACTTATGGCCTGGTGACCTGAGCGAGCCCCATGACCTCACAGACTGCAAAGGGCAGTGGCCATAAGTGACAAATATTAGGTGTATATATGATACCATGCAAAGGGTTGGATAGTGCACAGATGCATTGGAGAGACTGGATTACAATGGAGGTGGAATCGCTGAAGCAGCTGGTGACTCATAATCCAACAGGGAGATCACTCTCACCCTACTCCAAAGTGCTGATGCCTGATATACCAGGGGCCCAGTGTGCAGAAATAGTTTCCACATGCCACCAAAGAGTCGGCATTGTTGGCCTTTGAATGAGTTCAGCATGTTGGGCGGCAGCAGCGATGAGTTACATAATCCATTTAGAGCCATGTGGTGTTGGTGATAAGGAGCCAGCTGTGGCCTCAAGTGTTGGGCGGGTTTGGGACTAGTTTGGGACAGTCCATTGTGAATGCTTCTCAACTCCCATCTAAACTGAACTCTTAACTGTCCCTCAACTTGGGTCACTTTAAGTCTAGTTTACATCCCAGTTTAGGACCACTTTAGCTCATCGTGAAACCCCCTAATGCGACAATGCGACAACGTGACAACTAAACAACTACAAGGGAAGAAGCAAAAATGGAAAACTGTTGAACTAAAAAAAGTGAGAACTGAAGTTTGAACTTGAACTTGAGTGCAATAAGGTGACAAGACAACAACATGACAATGCAACAAGGCAACAACTTAGACAAGGGAAGAAGCAAAAATGGAAAACTAAGGAAGTAAAAAAAGTGAGAACTGAAGTTTGAACTTGAACTTGAGAACCTAAGAAGGTTAGACAAGGCTGGTGGCAAAAATGCGGAACTGTGGAAGGAAAAAAAGTGGGGACTTGAGTTTGAAGTCTGACTTGAGAAGGCAAGAAGCAAAACTGTGGAAGTAAAAAAAGTGAGAACTGAAGTTTGAAGTCTCACTTGAGAAGACAAGAAGGCAAGAAGGCAAGAATGCGACAAGGCTGGAACTAGAGAACTAGACAAGGAAGCAAAAAAAGGTTTGGACTTGGGAACTGTGAAAGTTTGGAGGGGACCCGACAACCTGACAAGGGGACAAGTAGACTAGACTCAGGGACTGTGGAACTGTGGAACTTGGGGACCCGATAACTGGACAAGCTGACAAGCTGACAAGTAGACAAGTAGACAAGGTGGGAACTGGAGAAGGGGAAGTGAAAGAGAAGAGGGTGGTGGAACTGGAGGAGTAGAGAGAAGAAAGAAGAAGAAGAAGAAGAGGAAGAGGAGGAAGAGGAAGAGGGAGGAGAAGGAGAAGGAGAAGGAGAAGGAGAGATGCTGGGATGCTGGGATGCTGGGAGGCTGGATGGATGCTGGGTCTGACTGCCACCTACTATGGAGGCTCTCAAGGAGAAGTGCTGACACTGTCGGCACTTTGGATGCTGGCTCTGGCTGTACTGCCACTGCACTGCCACTCACTATGCAGCCTCTCATGCAGAAGTGCTGACACTGTCGGCACTTTGGATGCTGGCTCTGACTCCACTGCCACTGCACTGCCACTCAATATGCAGCCTCTCATGCAGAAGTGCTGACACTGTCAGCACTTTGATGCTGGCTCTGGCTGTACTCCCACTGCACTCCCACTCACTACAAGCAAAGGTGCTGACACTGTTGCTACTCTGTACACTAAGTCTGACCTCACTGCCACTGCACTGCCAAATCTTTGCTCTCTCCTCAGTACAAAATTACTCTCAGGGGATGCAAATGGCTCAATAGGCAGCCCCAAATAACAAGTGTCCAATTAGGCACAGAGAGGTAAATATGAATGAATGGGGGAAATTATCATAGTGGATCAAAAATGGGGATTTAGCAAGTAACTAGAATCGCTGCTGTGCCCCCTTGTGATGGGAATTTTTGTATCGAATAATGGAAATATTGAGTAGCATTGTAGGAGAAATAACATATGAAGCTATATTATCAACTGGGGAGTAAAGGCTAAAGAGCCAGTCTACCCTCGATGCTACTTTATATACATATGTACAAGTGTATGCTGGAGTGTCAGGAACATGTCAGATGCGTATCCGGATGATCCACAAGGCGTGTGAAGTCATCTGGGCTCGTAAGGTCGGAGGGGCTGGACTTCAGCTTCAGCAACTCAGGTGGAGTGCACTGCACTTCGTTCTTACGTTGTTGTCCCAATTTCAGACAGAAGCCTTACAATGTAGAAAAGAAACTAGGGGGGGGAAATCCAAGTCGATATACGAACTGAGGTACATCCAGTCTAACCTACATGCGTTATAAGCACAAGTAACTAAATGGGCCGGCCCGGAAGGAGTGGTGGATCAAGTGCGATATTATTGAATGAAGAAAGAGACAAATAGTTAATATCCACAAACTTGGTCAACAAAAGGCAAGCAAGAACAACGAGTGGCAAAGGAGGAACAATAGTCTGCAAGCGAACAAAAGAGAAAAGGCCATCTGGCCGTCTAGCAAGCCGTCCGGTTGGCTGGCAGACAACAAAGAACCACTTGAGCAGGCAAACTTGGTTGGGAGGTATGCACATGGGGGAGGAAGTGCAGATGAGGGTGACGGGTGGATGGATGATGATGTTAGCGGGCGGGACGGGCCAAGTGGCACTAGGGCATGTTGATGGATGTGACGGATGTGCTGCATCATGACATGGAGTCGGCAAATACATGTGGCTTGGTAAATAGTAAACAAGCGCACTTTTGCATGTGATCTCAGCAAGATATAAATGGAATAAAATGGGGAAGCATGTGCAGCCTTCTCAGGCCTTACAGGGATCGACTAAAGTCAACCACATGATTACTGACAGAGTGCACCAACTTTCGCTATCTTGGTGAATATTGAGAACTGAGTTCAATGCAAGAAAATTCCTTAAATAAAAGAATTATTTCTCAGAAAGCCTGAGTGACTGATCCAACAAAGGAATCACAGTAAATTCACAGAAAAGTTCCAGCAAGAGAAAAGCTCTGCAGGGGTTCTGTTTCCTAGTAATTCTAACATCCTGAGTTTCAAAGACTAATGTACAACAAGGAGAATTAGCCAAAACACTCAGGCAGGCACAAAGATCTCAAGTGCACATCCCCAAATGAACAATGATCCCAGAGTTCGTCACTCTCGCAACAATTTCTTATTTGATCACCCCAAGAACACCAAGAAGGGAAGCAACAGGAATGCTGTACGGTTTATATACAGGTGGGAATCGGTCATGTGAGGGTGCCACGTCACTCCCAGATGGAGCCAGGATATCGTGGGTGGCTCCGTGGGTGATCCCGAGTGTCAGAGAGAAGAGAAATACAAGTAGAGGTGCGTGGCATGTCCAGCAGTGTGGTACCCCTGTGGGGTACCTGGCATCAGATGCGTCCAGGCTACAGGTATGAAGGAGAAGGTCATCTGTGTGGAGAAAGAAAGAAAGGAAAGGGAGACAGAAAGCAAGGAAGACAGACAGGAGAGGGAGAAGGAGGTGGTGCAGGGCGGCATGCCCTGACAGTCACTAACCTCAGAGCCTCCATATTCCGCAATCACCTCCGACTCCCTCGATGGTCACCACCCCTCAATTCAATATATTACCTATGCCTCCCTGAGTATGGATTCCCAAAGGCCTCCAGACAGCTCTGATGTCCGCTAGCGCATCCCTGCCTCCGCTGGGCAATTCACTTGCTTGCCCTGCAAGTCTACCTTTGGGCCGATCCCTCCTTTCCGTTTCTGGGTTATAGCTGCCACCCTGCTAACCCCATAACCCAACTCATCAGTAATATTCAGTCAGCTAACATGTAACTCTGTTAGCTCCACTCCACTTGTCCCCACCATTCATGGGCCCGCCCTCTATGTAACTATATATACATAACTTGTAGATAGGTTACAGTTGTGGACATGCAAAGCCTGGAAATTGAACTCAACCCAAAATTCTCACAGGAAATACCTGAATTTGTCATCAAATCATCATAAGTCATTATCCATACTCAGAAGCCCAAAAACAAGCATGTGGTTTTTTGTCAGACTCGAAAAATTTGCGGGGTGCTAAAAAATAAGTGCCCAGGTGCAATCTGGGGCTCATTTTGTAGCTTTGATGGTCTACATGATGATTACAGAAAATTGGAAGCAGGAGTAATTGAACTGAGGCATCAAAATCAATTTTTGTGAAACAACCTGAATTGGTTCTGACCTGACTGCAAGTGCCTGCACATGCCACCAAGAGCAGGCAGCATAACTTCAATCTTTAAACAACCTATGGAGGGAATTGAATATGTTTCAGACTCAAGTGATAAAGATAACGATGACTGGAGCCCCTACCTTTGCTGAAGCGATGCAATCACACAATATCAGAGAGCACAACCAAGCTCAAAGCTGACATTTTCTTCTTGAAAGCATATATTCTGTTCCAGATTTTGTAGATACATACATGGAAATGCTCAAAGCCATTAAATAAAGATTCCAAAATTGTCAGGGACTCATCGAAGCCCGGGTGTAGCATCCGGGGCTGAGAGCCAGGGGGCAGATCAGGCATGTGTACTGACAGGCCCAATGCAGGACAATGGTCCCTGGCCACTTAGACTGAAGTGGAAAGATGAGAAGAAGGCTACTTCTTTGGTTCCCACTTCAGGTATCTTTATGTACATGCAGCTTGGGTCACATGATGGATGCCATGTCACCCTTGCACACAGCCATAACCACCTGGGTGTCTCCATGGGAGATCCCAAGGGCATCCGGTGTGAGCACATGTGCTGGGCACAGTGGGAAGTCACCTGGGGTGCCTGGACTGGGTGTGTCATGGGCATGCTGCGAATGAATGGTACATTGGTACAAAGAAAGGTTGTCCATGTGAAATAAAGAGAAAATAAAGAAGAAGTAAAATAGGAAGAAAGTGAGGAAGCAGGAATGAGGAGAGAGAAAGGAAAAGAGGGAGGAGGTGAGGAGGGGTGGACAGCGGGGTACCAGGTCAGGTGGAGCCGGGTGGAGCCGGGTCAGGCAGGTGTGCCCTGACAAAAATTCAGCTCAAATTTTTGCGGGGTGCTAGAAAAAATAGATAAAAATCTAAGGATTGTGTTTTTATGCATATCCTGTCAAAAGGGTTCCAATTTTGACAAAATAAAGCTAACTGATTCAAAGAATCCTGCTGTAGAAAATTCTTGTCTTTGTGTGTCCGCAACTGTACACCCTAGTGATAAAATCGACTAGAGTTTCCCTCTTCTAGATCTCTTTGCCAGTTAGTAAGTTAGGGCATGGACATGTAACTAGGCACAGCGCTCCTGGTTTAGTCGCTGAGGCCAAAGCCCTCCACCATGGGGACGTCTCCTTCATCCCACATCAGGTCTCTAACACTAATGTCTAAGACCCTTCCACTCATAACTCTCAGCCTTGATGTCCAAGAGGGATGTAGGTGAGTTGTTAGTTGAAGTTCTAGCAGACCTGGTAGTGCCCCAGGACCAAGAACCCAAACCTCCCACCACATATGCATCCACTACCACCCTCCCCCTTCTCTCTGTCTCAAGTCTAGGTGATAGACCCATTACACTGTACTAGATGCTGTACCCAGCTTTTGTGTTGGTGTTTCCATTTTGTGTGCACAACCCATCCATTGTAGGAGAAATAATATTCGGAGAATAAAACAATGATGTATCAGAATAGTCAACAATCAGGTGACAAGTTCAAATGTTTAACAGATCTCATGATCTTTATGAGACTGGACGGACATTAGAAGATCATTATAATTATCCACACCCATGTAGCATGAGATTTAAGCTACTACAAGCATGCCTAGAACCTGGCATAGGTGTAGGAGAATATAATATTCAAAGAATATATCCCTACAACAAGAAAAAAGCACATAGCAGCAGAATAAGAGGGAACATTGGGAAAGAAATGTAAATATCTCGGAAACCAGAGAACCTTTGACTGTAATCTTTTTACCATCTGAAAGGACTGTTTCTTAACTTTACCCATGCTTTTGTTTCATTCTAAAAGCTTCAAAAATGACGGAGATATCGCTCAAACGGCGAAACACCTTATAATTCATATATATTTATTTGCTAATTCTTACAAAAAGTAATGTGACTCAAGGGAAATATATTGGCGCCCAGAAGTCTGGCGGAACCGAATACCATATGACAGAGTATCCCCCAGCGCAGGCAGACAGTTGTTGATTGCATCAGAAGAGGAGAAAATGCTAAAAAACCGGATCTTGTATATTTTCCCATGATTCATCAAAACTTTTTGATTTTAAGCTCAAATAAATCGGAACAAAGGAATGATTGATGATCTGGATCTCGGATCATAAGCATAAAGTGATTCAGAAGTTCGCGGATCAGTTAATTAATTGGAAAAGCTCTAGAACATTGGTAATGATGTGGCTTCACAAAAGGGGTGAATGTCATATCCGTACATACCCGATCCCAATCTGACTCCTGGACCCCCATCTTCACCACCTCCGGAGTCCTACCCTACTGCTGTCCATTCCAATATTCACCTTCGGACCTGACACCACTCCCCCTCTTACTCCTCACATCACCTCCACCCTTCCGTCCTTCTCCCACCCTACTTCTGTCACTCTCCTACCCTATCTCCATCTGCTCCGATACTCACCTTGGACCAAACATCACTCCTCTAGCCACTCTCCTCCTCTTACTCCTCCTCTTACTCCTCATGACACCTCCACCCTTCCGTCACTCTCCTACCCTTCTCCTGTCCACTCCGATACTCACCTTCGGACCTGACACCTTTCCTCTCCTCCACTCCTCTCCCTGCTCTTCTCTTCTCTCTCCTCCCTCTGACCCTCTCCTGCCAAACCTCCGGCAAGTTATGACCTTCCGCCGTTTTCCCATACCCTGTACTTGGACACCACTCATACCTTTGCTCTGAGATTCCATCATAGTTCCGACCTCGGACTTTGACTCCACCTTGGCTTAAGTCCATTGCATTGGTGACCTCATACTACATAAACACCATTGCCAACATTCCTCAGACTTTCAACCCCACCTCCATAACCTCTGTAAGCTCCGCAACCTCCAAGCTCCACAGATCATACTCAGCACTTTTGCCATTTGTAATGTATCTTTCATGCTTTCCCCTCATCCTTATTTGGACTGCTGCTTCTCTCCATTCTAGCCAGTTAGTCATCATCCCCACTTCACCTCATCCTCCTGCCCCTCCCTATCTCCTTTCAGATGTACCACAGGTTCTGACCTATGACCTTCAGTACTGCTCTGCTTCTGTCATCCCTTTGTTCTGATTTGGACCCCCTTTGATTTCCTTGTGCTATCGTCTCCCTATTATATACAGGCACTTGTACATACTCATTTTGGACCTTCAGTCTAAAATCGACCTGAAATGCCCCCTAGAGACTTCCTGCTTGCCGCCTCTGAAATTAAGGACCAAATGGACAAACAGCAATGGCACAGCACTCTGCATGAGTCACTGAGGCCAAGGTCCCTCCTTGCTAAGTCTCCAGTTCCCCTCTGAAATCGTCCGCCCTTGCCCAGTTCTAACATTGCCCAGCCTAATTTCCTCCTGGATAACCGAGGAAATGAGCCACAACAGCACAGCTCATCTAGAGATAACTCTAGAAAGAATGGCCAATGCAATGTTGACCAACAAAATCAGCAAGCAAACTGACTTGCTGAAAGAAATAAATTTCTCACAAACTAGTGAGGAAACAAAAAGATATCCCTGGGCCATGGGCCAGGAAAAAACCAAAACTTGTGAAAAATTCACGAAAAGAACAACCAGTGAAAGTACACTGGATTACCACCAGTGACTTGACAGAGATGCTAAAGAAGTCCTTCTCCCAAAGATAGGAGAAGACGATGCCGAAAGGAGGCATCATTCAGAAATCAGGAGAAGGATCAGCACATACCAAAGGTTTGGCCAAACCTCCTTCATTGAAGAACCTCTTGAACAGAGAGGTAACAACTTGCCCTCTCAAAGAATGAGAGAATTCCTATCCAGCCTTGGGTGCATGTGAGGTCTTAGGGTGGCTCAGCACACAAGGCCGTAAGTGATACAAGATAGTGTATTTTACGGTGGTGTGTAAGCGGTTACCCGGAGGTTCCCGCTTGCCCACGTGACTATGTGTATCTAATTTACATGTGACTCGGGGTTCGGGGCTATTGCCCTGACATTCTCCCCCCTTGCATTGCATTTGCGATGCATACAAGGTTGATAGTAAATGAAACAGAGTTTTAATAGTTGATTTACATTGAGTTTGGAATTATCAATGAGTGTTTTTTTTTGTTGTCGCCACTTTAAAGTGGGCGATTTTGTACATGTCGGTGAAAGGAAGAGAGGGGGTTTAAGGAATGAATGAGTGTGGGCCGTTACTTTGAAGTGAACGGCGATACATTGGTATCGCAGGGAGAGAAGAAGAAAGAAAGGAAAAAAAAGGTGGGGTTTGTCAAAAATGAATTTCGACCCAAAGGTTGTATGTCTTTGGTGTTCCTCACTTGTTCTGTGAGGGTTCGTGTGTAAGTGGTGTTTACACACGAGCGGTGGTGGATGTGGGTCTTTTGACGGAGTGGAGATTTCCGCAATTGTACTTGCGGTTCCTCGCATACAGTATTGTGTGCGGGGCCTCAAGTTCGGGGAAGGTGTTTTCACGGGCGCCTCGATGGCGTATTACCATGTCACTTTCCCTTCTCTCAAGGGTGGATTCATTGCCCCAGAGGAGGGTTTTCCTCTGGGTTGTTCATCTGGACATCCGATTGCTGCATCGGATGCGATGATGTAGCCTGGGCTACATTGTCAGGCTGTGGGCTCGACGAAGTGGGTGCTCCCTGGGTGGGAGCGGGTTGTTGTGTTCCTGAGCTGCTTGGCTCAGGTGTAGAGTACGGTAGGTCTACCATTCTTCCCATGGGGAAGGATGGTCGTTGGGCTGGTTGTCCAGCACGGAGACTTGCGTCTCTTTCCCGGTATTTGGAAGCTTTTGCTTCCCGTTCCGCAGTTCTTGCGGCACGTTCCTCAGGAGTCCTGAGTGGTTTGAACTGGGACTTTAAGTAGGCAGCTTTGCCTAGACTTTCCCAGGAGATTTTCCCCTTATTCTCTGGGGAATTATATTCCTCCACGAGTCTTGCAATACTTGGGAGTCCCAAGAAGTATTTCTCGGTTTCCTTCGCTTTTTCGCAAAGGGATCTATGTACCTTGCCGCTTTTGAAGGCGGCTTCAGCCTGTTCGTACCAGTGTACGAATTCTTTCCCACTCACGCTTGTCCACCAAGCGTATGTGGCGTCATGCGCCGCTTCTGACCCTGCTATTCTCCTCATGGGGAAGTTGGGGTCGATTGTTATGTTGACTGGAGCTTCAACTTTGCCGAACTCGTTGAGTTCGGCAGTCTCATATAGCATGTGGACACTTCCCTGCAGGGTAGCTTGCCCATAGGGTGCTGAGGTACTCAGTGGCCTGCCGCCTCTGGCAGTGGTCCCTGTTTTGGGGTCTGCCATCGGTTGCCTACCGCTCTCCCTCTTCCCCTCGACATGGGTTTGCCCCTCTGAGGGCAGGCCCTTATGCAACCTGGACAGGGTCGCCTGCCCACGGGGTGGCGGGATAGTCGGTGCCCCACCCCTTGATGTGCTAGTCCCCATGTGGGGTCACGCCTCATGAGGCCCGGAACCGTATCCCCTCCCCCTGACCTGGGAGGCCCCCGTCATGATGGGTTTGGCAGCGAGGTCTGCCAGTGCACGTGCCTCTCTGAGCTTGCGTTTCAGTAATTCGATCTCCCTTTTTTGGAGATCGACTTCTCTCTCTGTGTCTTTCAGAGAGTCAAAGATGCCCTCAGCATCTCTTCGTGCTCTGTTGTATTCGCGCCTCCAGTGGGCGCAATGGTCGCAGGCGTCTTCTGACGCCCTCGAGTTATCAGACTGTGCCTGTTTGGACGGTCTGGATGAGGAGCCACTGTCACTCCCTCGTCTCCCTCCTACGAGGGACTTCATCTCTTTCAGCTCCTCACGGAGCTGACCTGTCTGAGCAGCTACCACTGACGTGATGGCTGATTCCCAGCCTGCATTTGGCTGGGGTGTTGTTGGACCTGGGCCGAATTGGCTAATTGTCAGGGACTCATCCAGGGTCGAGGGGGTCTGGGTGTAGCGTCCTGGACCGAGAGCCTGGCGGGGGGCGGATCGGGCGTGCGTACTGACAGGCCCGATGCGGGACAGTGGTCCCTGGCCACTTAGACTGAAGTGGAAGGTTGAGAAGAAGGCTACTTCTTCGGTTCCCACTTCAGGTTCGTTTATATACATGCGGCTTGGATCACATGACGGGTGCCACGTCACCCTCCCACACAGCCATAACCACCCGGGTGTCTCTGTGGGAGATCCCGAGGGCATCCGGTGCAGGCACGCATGCTGGGCACAGCGGGAGGTCGCCCGAGGTGCCCGGGCGGGGTACATGGTGGGTGCGCTGCAGGTGTGTTACAAAAATGGGGCCGGAAGCGCCCATTTTCGTCCGTTCTGGCGCAGGAATAGGAAAGGGGGTTGGACATAGGGGTTTACAGGTGGTTTCACAGATGGTTTGACATGTGGTGTAACAGATGTTAGCACAGCGGGTTTTTGTTGATTATTGATTGGATAAACTTAATTATTATACAAATCACGTGATACAGAACCCATAAGAGTCTAAGATGGGAAATTCCCATTTCCATAACAAGGTGGGTCAATGGTACATTGATACAGAGAAAGTCGTCCATGTGGAATAAAGGGAGAATAAAGAAGAAGTAAGATAAGGAGAAACTGGGGAGGGGAGGATGAGGGGGGAAGAAGGGAAAGGGGGAGGAGGTAAGGAAGGGTGGACTGGCAGGGTACCGGGTCAGGTTGGGCCGGGTGGAGCCGGGTCAGGCGGGTGTGCCCTGACACTAATCCAGGGGTTGATCTGGCCAGGGAAGTTCCCTGGGGAGTATGCCTGGGGCTGCAGCAGCAAATGCTGCCCCTGGAATGGCGCTTGTTGCGCCATCGGTGCAGTTTGCACCGCATATGGTTGGAAGCCTCTTTGGGGTGCCTGTTAGCAACGCGGATGGTTGTTTGGGGAGCCTTGCTCCCTGGGTTGTCGTATTTCGATATCCGGTGGTTTGTTTGGATTGAACCGAGGGTTGCCTCCCCCAGAGAACGACATTTCGTTGTTATGTTACTCATGGTGGTGGGAGGGGTTTTCGTTCTTGCGTGTGTGGGATTCGCCGCAGTTGTGTGTTCTTTTTGCACGTGAGCCTGTGGTTCATGTGGTCTAGGCAAGTTACTCACCTAGCCCATGTGATCTCTGGTACATGGTGTGGCTGTCCGGGCGAGTTACTCGCCCAGAACTTTCCCACGCTCTTGGCTGTGGGCCATTGTCCCTCGGCTTTACTTCCTCCACCTCCGTTTTTGGGGGCGTAGTGATGCCGAGAGTTCCCTGTCTTCTTTGATAGGGAGTTTTTCTGGTTCCCTTACATTTTGTGAGGTGAGGTACTCATCCAGGTGGACGAGGTTGTTGCAATTTCCTAGGGGTTCCCATGTGGTGTCCCCTAGTTCCCATTTAACCTTAAACCAGAGTTCATTGTGAACCCACACGTGGTTTAGGATTTCGCGAACTACTGCTTCGTGATCGGGGTCTTCCCCAAAATCGTAGAATATGTTTACTTCCCTATTTGGGAAGGTTTCCTGGTCATTCGGCTCGTGAGGTGCGAGCTGGGATACATGGAATCTTGGGTGGATTCCGCGTTGTTCAAGTTGTGGTGGCAACTTGAGGACGTAGTTTGACGTTTCTGGAAATGTTTCCAGAATTTCGTAAGGCCCTATGTATAAGGGCTTTAGTTTTCCTGCCCTGCCTTTGGGTAGGTGTCAGGGCCCGGCCTCCGTCCGGGGGCGGCCCTACCTCAGAGCTGGACACTCACGGTGTCCCAGGCAGCCAGGTGCTGGATCCTATCCCAAGCTCCTCAAACTCACTAAGCGGGGATTGAGTTGTCATGTATTATGGAAGGTAGCTACAACTTGCCTAAGTGGGGATTGAGTTGAGAAGAAGGGTAAGTTTCCCTATTCCCCGCTTGGGTGCTATAAAAGGAAATGTACTGTACAGTTCGTAGCGTGACTATGGGTAGAAGCCGAGCATGTTCCCGCGATGCGGAAAAGGTGTCACATGGGTTAAGGCGAGTTGCTCGCCTTGACCCACGTGATTTTTCCCACGGGTTCGCATGCGGGCTGTAGTTGTGAAAGATGGGAGGATGAGGGAAGTGGGGGGAGGTTAGGGAAGGTGGTTCTGGGGTTGTATGGTCAGGTGTGGTTGCCCTGACAGTAGGTTCAGCTTATCTGTGGATAAGTATGCGAGCTCACCTTTTCTCAAAGGCGGGTCCGGGCGTCTTTTCTTATTCGCCTGGATTGTTTGGGCAGCGCGATTATGTATTATCGCGTCATGTGCTGCCATGAGGTTTTCCTTTGCTTTTTGAGCGAAGTCATTTACTCCCGGGTAGTCCAAGAGTGGTGCTGTTAGGCACATCTTTGGCATATGGCCATAGATTAATTCGAACGGGGCAAATCCTGTCGATGTGTTCGAGCTCGCATTAATCGTGAATTCCGCCATCGACAGTTTCACTGCCCAGTCGCGTTGGTCTGGTCTAACCATCGCGCATAGTATTTGTACTACTTTTTGTATCATTCTTTCCGCTTGGCCGTCACCTTGTGGGTGGAATGCAGTTGTGAATTTCAACTGTACACCGAGTATTCGGTGTAGTTCGCGCCAAAATTTTGACGTGAATTTTGAGTCTCGATCTGATATGATCGAGTGTGGTAGACCGTGGAGTCTTACAACTTCACGAAGAAATACGAATGCTAGTTCTAGTGCATTCGTTGTTGTCTTTATTGGAATTAGGTGGACATTGGACGTCAACCTACAGATGATTACCCAGAGGTAATCATATCCCAAGCTTGTTGGGAATGGACCTGTGAAGTCCATGGCTATTGACGACCATGGTGTCTCCGGGGTCAGGAGTGGGTGAAGCATTCCGGGATTTCTCCTGGTGCTTTTCTTTGTCGTTTGACAAGTTCCGCAGGACCTGCAGAACTTGTGGGTATCCTTTCTCATCGACTTCCACCAGAAGTGTCGACGGAGGGTTTCCACTGTTTTCTTGGATCCTAGGTGTCCAAGTGTTTCGTGGATGTTCTCGAGGATTATTCCCCGAATGGACTTCCTTTCGTAATTCCCTTTCGGGACTACTATTTGGGTCGTTCCTCCTTCTCCAAGTCGGGTTATCAGCCCGTCTTTTACGGAGAAGTTTTTGAAATTCCCCGGGTTCTCTAGGATTTCCCGGTGGATCTGGCTTTTCAAGTATCCAGATTTTATTGCCTCAATGAGGTCTTTTTCTTTGAATTGTTTTCGAAGGTTCTCTTCTGGAGTTATGATTTCTTCCAGATTTTGGGTGCTCCCCCCCTAGAGTTTCCTTTAGGTTATCGCTCCCCCCTAGAGCTTCCTCTAGGGTATTTCTCGCACGTATCGCTGCAAGTCTCTTTTTCTCTGAGTTTTTACTCAGGGTACTGCTTAGTAGCAGTTCTTCGTATTCCTCAATTCTGTCGGGGATGATATCTTCTGCATTTTTGTCCAGGTGGATGTCCGCCGAAACATAATGGTCGAAATGCAGATCCTCATCTGTTGACGAGTCGTAGTATCATGAGAGTGCATCTGCCACTTTATTTTTGTGGCCTTCCATGTATTTTATTTCGCAATTGAAGCTTGCAAAAAAGGCTTGCCATCTCAGGTGTCTCCCTGAGTTGTGGTTTTTCGCTTTGAAATATTCCAAAGCTTTGTGGTCCATGATTACTGTGAATTCACGGCCTCCCATGAGGTTGTCTTGCCATCTCAGGAGCGCTTCGAGGACACCCAGTGCCTCGAGCTCATAGGCGAAGTACCTACATTGTGTGTTGGTGAACTTTTTGGACATGAATGCGGCTGGGCAGCAAGTCTGCCACCTTTCGCCTTGTCCAATTAATGCACCCATGCCTGCTGGGCATGCATCTGTTATGACCCAGACGTGGAGTTTGGTCCTCTCTTCTTCTGAGAGGCTTTCCGATGGGTTCCACTGGACGGGCTTCAGGATTGGAGCCCTGCATGCTAGACGTTTGATCTCGTCAAAGCATTTCTGGTGGAGTGGTGTCCACCTGAATGTCTGCTTGTTTGAGCAGATTGTTTGCAGTGGTCCTGTGTAACCGCTGACATTTGGCATGAATATCGATAGATATTCTACCATTCCCAGGAATCTTAGGACTCCTGTGTGGTCTACTGGCTCTCGCCAGTTGCGGATTTTTTCCATTTTATCCGCTTGAGCGTGGATGCCCTGTTCGTCCACTCGGCTTCCTAGAACGTCTAGGATTGGGGCAAATGGCTGGAATTTTTTCTGGCTTATGTAGAATTTCGCCCCTTTTAGGCAAGTGAATAACCACAATAGTGCTTTATTGTGGTTTTCCACCGAGCTTGTGCTGGTGAATATATTGTCGAACCAGACGTGTAGGCGTCTGCCTACTTCTCCTCATAGTTCCCAGGTCAGTGTGCGCTGGAAGGTGCAGGGAGCGTTGCAGTCTCCTTGCTGCATCGTGTTCGAGTTGTATGTCCTGTGGGGCGTGGAGAATGTCGTCCTATGGACGTCGTCTGGATCCACGCGTATTTGTTCATACGCGTCCGACATGTCGATCTTAGATCGGTATGTTGCTCTGGCGACTGATTCCTGGATCAGTCACATGTCTGGCATTGGTGTGACGTCGAGGATCGTGTTTGAGTTAAGGTTCCTCGCGTCTATTACTGTGCGTAAGGATCCATCTGCTTTGCGGATGCAGAGTAGCGGGCATGCTCGCTTGCTGTTCGCGGGATACCACCATCCTGCTTTTACATAGCGATCTATTTTGGTCGCTAGTGCTTCCTGCAGTGCTGCGGGACATCTCGGGGTGTTTTCCCGAAATTTCTTGTTCGGATCCTTCAACGGGATTCGATGGTTCACCTCCCTCAGGGGGGGCATTTCTAATGGCGCTGGCACCATTACGGTTTCAAATTTTTCTCTCCACCACTCCCTGAGTATTTCGAACTCGGGGTTGTTCATGGAGAGACCTTCCAGGTGTTGTTATAAAAATGGGGCCTAATTGGCCCATTTCTATAGCGTTCGGGTGCAGGAGGGGGCCATGACATTGAGAAGATGTTACAATTAATGTAACAGATGTTGTAACAGTGGTGTTTACAATAACATGGACATCGGGTGTTTTGGATGATAATTGTTGGTTAGTTGTTACTATTTACATGTCACGTGATATTGTACTGCATAGAGCCCATAAGAGGCTAAAAATGGGAATTTCCCATTTCCATAACAGGTGTGGTACATCTGGAAGTTCTAGTCCTTCCGGACTAGGATTGGGCCAACCTTCAGGGTATTTTCTTGTGATTACCCTGAGGTGTGTTTCGATCCCGCCTCCCTGTCAGGGGGGCTTCTTTTTTGGTTGTTCTCGGGCTCTTGCTCGAGTTTTCCATCCGTGTGATCTCATCACACGGTCTTCGCTTATTCCAAGGGTGTCTATGTTGCCCTTGTTTGCCGTTCTCACTTTGTGGGACCGGAAGTCTAAGCTTACCTGGTTTTTGTTTAACCAGGGGGCGCCGAAGATGGTGTCGTATCTGTTGATGTTTATTACATCGAAGTAGTGTTTTTCTATGTGGCCGTTGATTTCAACGTCCACATTGGTTCCGAACAGGATCTGTGATCTTGTTCCTTTCGTCCCCATTTGAAGGATGACTGGGTTCTCCAATTGGAGAATTGGGATGTGGACCACGTGGACAAAGTCCGGTGATAAAGCATCCGTTTCGGCTCCACTACCGAATAGCGCATAGGCTTTTATGCCTGCTATTTTTATGTGAGCCGTTAGCGTTCTCTTCATTGAGAGTGGTCTGTTTGCGGGGTATTTTCCCGCATCTTTTGAGATGCAGAATTTCGCATCGAACAAGGGGGACTGGGTTTCGATGGACTTTTGGTCCTTCTTCCCTTTGTCCTTGTTTTCCTTGGGTACTTTGGTGTATTTCCCCAAGGCGTCTTTTCTTGGTGCTTCCACCAAGGCTTCGGCAACTTTTTCGTCTGCCATGTTTTCTAACTGGTGTGCTACCGCCAGTTTGATTTTATAATTTATGTCATCATGGTTGACAACTGACATTGGGCCCATTCTTATGGTCCCAACATTGACTTCCTCACCCTCTGAGTTGAGTATTGAGGTCCTTCATATGGGTCCTCTACTTCGAAGCTTGATGCTTCGGAGTTACCAGAGTTGTTCTCTGGTTTCTCATCTGATGAGCCTTTCGACTCTTCATCCGATGAGTTCGTGATTTCCATGGCAGCTATGCGCCTTGGTTTTTCATCGCTCGTTATATTGTGTCTTGGGCAATCTTTTGTTTGCCCTATTTTGCTGCATTTGCCGCAAATTGGAACTGACTTTTGGTCAGTTTTCCTCGAGTTTTTCGAGGATGTATCCTCTTTCCATCTGGGTTTCAGCTCTTCCACTTTCTTTCCTGATGGGAGGGCTCTGCTGCGGCTTGTTGTTGCCGTGGTAGTTGTTCGGGTATAGTAACCTGATTTGTAGGCTGAAGACATCTTCAGCCTGTCAATTATCTCGTCTACACAAGATATTGCTTTTAACATCTCCTCGTTTGAGGAGAAGTCTGCTCTGATTCTATCATGAGCGATCATTTCCCTCTTCCATTCGAGGGGAATGTAGTTTAGGACCCTGGCATTGAAGGATGCCTGGTCTGGAGGCGTCACCATCTGGGACGCTGCTTTTGACAGTTCTAAGTAGAACTGTTTTAGGCCTTTTTCCGCTTCGTATTTGACATTGCGGTATTTCTTTGTCGCGTTCAACGTGGCAGAGGCTTTGATGAAGGTTCTCATCAATATGTTGAGAACTTCGAGGAACATGCCCTCATCTCCTCTGAGGAGAGTTTCGTCTCGGAGTCTAATTCCGAGGTCAAACGCGGGTCCCCCTAATCCATGAATCAAGCAGTCCAGGTGGACTTCATCGAATTGGGGACCTTTGCATCCTCGCGAGGCGAGGAATCCCAGTAGTTCTGTGAACCACTGCCAGAACGATTCCATGTCGTTCTCCCCTGACCATTTCTTGTCAGGAAATGCCGGCCCATTCTTTAGGGCTTCTGGCTTCACTCCTTCTGGGTAGGGAGTGAGTATTCTCACTTCGGCCATTCTTATGGCCTTTTTGTACCATTTCTCCAGGTACTCTTCTTGCTCCCCTGCCTTCGCGGGGTCGCTATCCAATGGAGATCTCTCCTTTGGGGGGGTTTTTGCTGGGGGAAATCTTCCTCACAGCGTTTCTTTGGTTTCAGGCGAATTTGCCTGAAGTTGTATTTGTATTCTCTCATTGTTTTGAGAGGGTGTGAATGAGTTACCTCTCTGTTCGAGAGGTCCGTCATAAGTGGATGTTTGGCCGAACCTTTGGTACGTGCCAATTCTCCTTCTAATCTCTGAACAATGCCTTCTTTCGGCATCGTCTTCTCCTATCCTTGGGAGAAGGATCTCCTTAGTGTCTCTGTCGAGTCACTGATGATATTCCAGTGTGCTTTCACTGGTGGTTCTTTTCGTGAATTTTTCACAAGTTCTATTTATGTCCTGGACCGTGGTCCAGGGGTGTCTATTTGTTTCCTCACTTTTTTGTGAGAAGTTTATTTCCTTCAGCAAATCTGTTTGTTCGCTGATTTTTTCAGTCAATGCGTCAATTGCGTTGGCCATTCTTTCTAGAGTTATCTCTAGACGAGCCATGCTATTATGGTTCGTTTCCTTGATCTTTTTTTGGATCGAGTTTATTGCGTTTATTATGCGTGATTCCTGGTTTTCCAGGAGGAAGTTTGGTTGGGCGAGCAGTGACTCTCCCCAGTTGACATTTCCGCTTCTGGGGGTTCCAGAATGGGTTCTTGGAGTGAACACTCCACGCTTGCTTTGTTTAGGTGAGGCCGTTGCGGAGGGTGCTTCCCTTTCATAGAGGGGTCTGTTCGCTGGTTTTTCCTTACTTTTACATAAGGCTTCCTCAGCGAACTCCCTCATTTCAGTTCACCTCCTCTTCATTATCTCGGAGACCTCCTCCGAAGTTGGTGACCTTGCCTTGTCTGGCATGGTGTGTGGGAGTGTAAACAGCGGAAGTTCTTTTGGAGCTTCCGCGCTCTGGGAGATCCTGCTCTCAGGGTGTATTTTCGCGCCTTCTTGGGCTTTCGGCCTGAGAAGAAGTTGATCTTCACTTTCTGTCCTCCATTCAGACGGAACCTGGAACAAGTCCAGTAGTTTTTCGGATAGCCGTTGCGGGGGCTCTTCCCTTTGTTTCCCTTTGTCTGCCTTTGGGGCTTGACTTGGGGATGTGAGGGGGGACTCCAGGGGATAGTGGGGCCTGTCATATCCATTCCCGGCCATCGACTTCCGGTCCCTCCGTTCCCTCCGGTCTAACCCCGCTCCTCCTTCACTAACCTCGGAGCTCCCATACTCCACAATCCTCTCGGCACCCCTCGATGGCCACCACCCCCTCATTTCAATTTATTACCTACACCTCCCTAAGTACGGAGCCCCGAAGACTTCCGGACTGCTCCGACGTCCGCTAGCGCACCCCCACCTCCGCTGGGCAATACAATCGCCTGCCCTGCAGAGCCTACCTTCAGGCTTATCCCTCCTTCCCGTTTCTGGGCTAACGCCTGCCTCTCCGCTAACCCTGCGACCCGACTCGTTGGTAATATTCAGTCGGCTAATGATTAACCCCATTAGCTCCGCTCCGTCCGGCTCCGCCAATTGCGGACCTGTCCTTGCTGTAACCATATATATATCCCCCTTGTACATAGGTTACACCCCAGTAGTAAAATCAACTAGAGTTACCCCCCTAGGTTCTAATTGCCAGTCAGTAAGTTAGGGCACGGACGTGTCACTAGGCACAGCGCTCTTGGTAGAAGTCGCTGAGGCCGAAGCCCTCCGCTACAGAGACATTCCTTCGTCTCGAATCTGGTCTCTGACAGGGCCCTGGAGTTTCCTGCAACTTTATCCGATCAGCTTTTTGGGCTGATTGTTCGGCACTTACGCATTTTTCGCGCAAGTCAATCACCTCGTGAGGAGGTGATGGATCTTCCCCAGCTTGGGTTAGATCGGTATGTTGTGGAGTTCTGGGGGTATTTCGCCCCACACTTACTCCACGTAAGTTTCTAAAGCCTTCAGGGACCAGCCCTGAGGTGGTTGCTATTGCTGGATCATGTTGATCCTCGTCATCATCTGACGACGGCTTTTGGTTTGAATCACCCTTGATGGGAGATTGCGGTTTCTTTATGAACTGCTCGTTTCTTTTTAGTGTCGCTGCAGATGCGACCTTGCCCTTGCGGGCGTGTTTAGGCGCCATAGGCGCTTCTGAGTCAGATGTTAAGATTGTGTAGTTGTGGGTTGTGTTGTAAAACACACCTCATGCACTTAAAAAAGTGTGAGGTCTTAGGGTGGCTCAGCACACAAGGCCGTAAGTGATACAAGATAGTGTATTTTACGGTGGTGTGTAAGCAGTTACCCGGAGGTTCCCGCTTGCCCACGTGACTATGTGTATCTAATTTACATCTGACTTGGGGTTCAGGGCTATTGCCCTGACAGTGCAACCACCTGAAACAAAAGAACCACTGAGAGAACAGTCTCTCCCAGTGAAAAACCCTCCATTGGACAGTGACCCTGCTAAGGCAGGGGAACAAGAGTACCTGGGAAAATGGTATGAAAAGGCCATAATGGCTGAAGTAAGATTACTCACTCCATACCTGGAGGGAGTAAAGCCAGAGGCTCTGAAGAATGGCCCAGCTTTCCCAGACAAGAAATGGTCAGGGGAGAACGACATGGAGTCGTTCTGGCAGTGGTTAGTCAGGGTATGTGCCCTGACAAAAGGCCCTCAGTTCAACGAAGTCCATTTGGACTGCTTAATTCATGGACTAGGGGGACCTGCATTCAACCTTGGAATCAGACTCTGAGATGAAAGTCTCCTGTGAGGTCTCAGGGAGTCACTCAGCACACCAGACTGTAAGTGTTACAATAGTGTGTAATTTACGATGGTGTTAAGCAGTAACTGGAAGTTGCCGCTTAGACATGTGACTCTATGTACACCGTTGTTACATCAGACTCAGGGTTCAGGGCTATTGCCCTGACATTCTCCCCCTTTGTGTTGCATGTGCAATGCATACATGGTTTTTTAAGAAGGAAGAAATGAATTCAGGGTGAAATATATTTTTCAAAGAAAGTTTGTTATCACCACTTTAAAGTGGGCAATGTGTACATTTTAGGAAGAGGATGGGAAATAAAGAGAAAAAAATGAAGGTGTGTGGGGCCGTTACTTTAAAGTAAATGGCAACACACAGATATCATGGGAAAGTGTCAGGGATGGCTTGAGAGAGGTGGGGGTAACAGCATAGCACTCAGCACTGGTGGCCCGGACGGTGGCAGGGTGGTGAGACTGTATGGTGGGCAGCCCCTACTCAGGCTTATGTCCCTATGTGGCTTCTTAGACTGAAGCAGGAGTGTATTGGTATTAAAATGGAAAGCTAAACTAAGATAGACTACTTGCCTGAAGCAGGAGTGAGAAGAAGGCTGCTTCTTCGGTCCTGCTTCGGCTTTGTCATATCCATCCCCGGCCATCGACTTCCGATCCCTCCAACTCCTCCGGTCTACCTCTGCTCCTTCTTCACTAACCTCGGAGCTCCTGTATTCTGCAATCCCCTCGGTACCCCTCGATGGTCACCACCCCCTCCTTTCAATTTATTACCTATGCCTCCCTAAGTATGGAGCCCCAGAGGCTTCCAGACAGCTCCGACGTCTGCTAGCACACTCCCACCTCTGCTGGGCAATACACTCGCTTGCCCTGCAGAGCCCACCTTTGGGCCTATCCCTCCTTTCCGTTTCTGGGTTATCGCCTGCCTTTCCGTTAACCCCATAACCTGACTCGTCGGTAATATTCAATTGGCTAATGTCTAACCCCGTTAGCTCCGCTCCGCTATTTACGGACCTGCCCTCGTTGTAACTATATATATAGTCAACTTGTACATAGGTTACACTTCAGTAATAAAATCGACTAGAGTTTACCCCCCTTCAGTTCTGGTTGCCAGTTAGTAAGTTAGGGCATGGACATGTTACTTGGCACAGCGCTCCTGGCATAAGTCGCTGAGGCCGAAGCCCTCTGCCATGGAGACATTCCCTCATCTCAACCTGGTCTCTGACAGTATTTTATTACTCCCTGACTAGTACACGTCTTGTATGGCACCAAAAGCCCCTCACACTCGTTCGCAACTATGCACATTAGTTCCAAACTCTGCCTCACCATCCCCAGAACCATCACAGCCTGGTCCTAGTCGACTGGCGAGAAACCCAGTTGAGTTTCGAAGCTTTTCTAATCTTGAAACCCCTCTCCCATCGACTCCGATCATGCATCCCGTTAGGAATCGATCACCAGTTGCAGATTCCGACTTCGGAGACACCACGGAACAACCCATAGACCACGTTCATTTCTTTGGACTCGGTTCCAAGGTCCCCAACTTTGTCGATCCTCCTCCTGCTGATCCTCCCATCCCCACTGTCCCAACCGCTGACGATGCCAAACCCACCCCCAACATGGCTATTGCACAATTAGCCCAAGCCATTGCCAGCTTGGCTCGTCACACCGGACGTCCACCACCACCACCATCCTCTGCTCTCCAGACCAAGGTCCATGAGCCCGAACAGTTCGATGGGAAAGATCCCCAAGAACTCCGAGTATTTCTGGTCCAATGCGAACTCAATTTCCAGGACCGTCCCCTTGCTTTTGCTAGCGACCACGCTAAGGTCATCTTTGCGCAGTCCTACCTCAAGGGAATGGCCCTCGATTGGTTCAAGCCGGATCTATTATTTGACCAAAATTCTACGCTTCATCCGTGATGGATGAATAACTATCAAGAGTTCGTCAACGAACTCCAAACCAACTTTGGTCCTCACAATCCTGTGGGCGACTGAAGTACAACTAATGACCCTGGACATGAAGGACGGGCACCACATCAATAAGTACATTGTCGAGTTCAACCGACATGCCTCTCAACTTCATGGTTACGGAGAAGCTGCGCTTCATCGTTTTTTCTATAACGGATTGCCGGAACATATCAAGGACGATATTGCCAGAGTAGGTAAACCTTCTACTCTTTCGGAACTTCGCACCTTGTCACAAACTCTCGATGCGCACTATTGGGAGCGTAAATCTGAAGTTACACGTCATGCGAAACCCTCCTCCTCTAACATTTTCGACAAGTCCAATGCTGCTTCTCGTTCCCATCCCATCCCTTCCTCCTCCTCTTTCAACTCCACTTCCGGTAGTAAGCCTCCGAAGGACAATAAGAAGTCCGAGGCTAGCTCCGCTAAACCGGACCTTTCGTCTAAACTCGGAGACAACGGCAAGCTCACACCACAAGAGTGTAAGCGTCGTCTCGACGAGAAACGTTGTATGTTCTGCAGTCAGTCTGGCCACATGGTCAAGGACTGTCCCAAGTCTTCTTGCATGTCTAAGGCCCGTTCGGCCCAGACCGAGGAGCAAGGATCCGCTTCCACAGAAGCAAAAAATTAGTCCGCACCCCCGTGGACTCCACATGGACCGGGGGTTGCGATCCTTCCTTCCGTGCGCTCAAAGAAGTGCGTTTAAACGCATCTTCCATCTCCAACTTATCCTCCCTCCACATTCCCATCTGTCAGAGACCAGGTTCGAGATGAGGGAGGGTCTCCATGGCGGAGGGCTTTGGCCTCAGCAGCTTATGCCAAGAGCGCTGTGCCTAGCAACACGTCTGTGCCCTAACTTACTAACTGGCAATCAGAACTGAAGGGGGGTAACTCTATTCGATTTTATTACTGAAGTGTAACCTATGTACAAGTTGGATATATATATGGTTACAGCAAAGACGGGTCCGCAAATGGTGGAGCCGAACGGAGCGGAGCTAACAGGGTTAAACATTAGCTGACTGAATATTACCGACGAGTCGGGTCACGGGGTTAGCGGAAAGGCAGGCGATAACCCAGAAACGGAAAGGAGGGATAGGCCTGAAGGTGGGCTCTGCAGGGCAGGTGAGTGTATTGCCCAGCGGAGGCGGGAGTGCACTAGCGGACGTTGGAGCTGTCCGGAACTCTTCGGGGCTCCGTACTTAGGGAGGCGTAGGTAATAAATTGAAAGGAGGGGGTGGTGACCATCGAGGGGTACCGAGAGGATTGCGGAATACAGGAGCTCCGAGGTTAGTGAGGAAGGAGCGGAGGTAGACTGGAGGGATCGGAGGGACCAGAAGTCGATGGCCAGGGATGGATATGACACCGTCTCTTTGTCTCTTTCAAATGGTCTATTTTCTCCTCTCAATGTTGACCCTTCGGTTAATGTTCTACCCATTGTAGATAGTGTTGCTGATGTACCACTCTCTCCTCCGCCCCCTCCAACTACTTCCATAGATCGATCCACCTCTCTCCATTGCTCTTCTTTCTCTTCTCCTGTTCCTTCTCCTCCATCCAATGATAGGACACAAATAAACTTTTCCGCTCCTATGAGAACGTCCCCGCACTCATAGACTCTGGGTCTTCGGACTGCTTCATCGACAACACCTTCGTAAAGAAGTTGGCCTTGAAGACATATCAGATTAAACCCCTACAACTACGCCTATTCAACGGTAGCACCAACTCAATCATAACCTGTGCCGTTGATATTCCCCTCTGCTTCGCTTCCGGAAACATCACCCCCACGACTTTCCTCATCACATCGCTGGATGGATCATGTTCCTTAGTCCTAGGACACAACTGGCTTACCTGCTACAATCCGTTGATTGACTGGGTCTCAAGCAGTATTATGTTCTGAACTTCCGAACCTACCAAGACAGTTACTCCAAGCTCTCCCCCGTCGTCTCCGGCACCACTGCCATCGTCCAACATCCAACCATCTGATGTTTCGCCAGCACCTCAGTCACAGGCTCCCACTCCTCTGTTACCATCTATCGAGTTTGTCAGCTGTTCCGCATTCGCAAAGGCTTGTTGACTTGAAGGATCTGTATCCTTCAGCCTAACCATCCCTTCCGAGGAAAGCCGCTTGAGGGCTGCCTCATTCCACACTGATTCCATCGACCTCTCGGGCGTTCCGAAGGAGTATCACAAGTTTGCGGATGTGTTCAGTAAGAGCAAAGCCTTGATGCTGGCACCGCACCGTGAGCACGACCTGAAGATCGACCTTGAGGAAGGCACTTCACCACCCTTGGGTACTATGTACTCTCTCTCTACTTCGGAACTCGAGGCCCTCCAGGCATTCTTAGATGAACACCTGGCCTCTGGGTTCATTCATCCTGCTACTTCCGCTCATGCGGCACCAGTCCTCTTCATCCGCAAGAAGGACGGATCCCTCTGTCTCTGCATTGACTTCCGAGGGCTGAACAAGATCACCAAAAAAGATCGCTACCCACTCCCCCGCATATCCGACCTCCTTGACACACCTAGCCGTGCCACAGTCTACACCAGACTTGTCATATCCGTGCATACCCGACCCCGACCCCAACCCCGACCCGACTTCCGGACCTCCACCCTCTTCACCTCCGGAGTCATAACCTACCGCTGCCGTTTCCGATACTCACCTTCGGTCTTGGCAACACACCTCCCCTTACCTCTCCGACCCTATCTCCGTCCGCTCCGATACTCATCTCGGACCGAACACCGCCCCACTTGCCACCCTTCCTACTACTCCGCTCCCCCTTCACAACACCTCCACCCTCCCGTCATCCTCCTACGCTTCCCCTGCCCGCTCCGATACTCACCTTCGGACCTGACTACTCTCCTTTCCGCCACTCCCTCTTCCTTACCTTTCCCCTCTCTTCTCCCTCTGTTACTCCTCTGCCACCCTTCCACCAAGTTACGACCTTCCACCGCTGTTCCGTACTTCGCACTCGGACACCGCTCGTACCTTACTCCGAGCCTCCGTCATAGTCCCTACCTCGGACTTTGACTCCACCTCGGTCTTAGTCCATTGCATTGGTGACCTCATACTACGTAAACACCATTGCCAATATCCCTCGGACTTTCAACCCCGCCTCTGTAACCTCCGTAACCTCCGCAACCCCCAAGCTTCACGGACTGCCTTCGGCACTCTCGCCATTTGTAATGTATCTCTCGCATTTTCCCCTCATCCCTATTTGGACTACTGCTTCTTTCTATTCTAGCCAGTTAGTCATCATCCCCACTTCCCCTCATCCTCCTGCCCCTCTGGGCCTCGCCCTCCCTACCTCCTTTCGGACGTATCACAGGTCCTGCCTTATGACCTTCGGTACCGCTCCGCTCCCACTACCCTTTGTTCCCGTTCGGACGTCTTCGTTCCGATTCGGTCACCCTTTGTTCTCCTTGTGCTTTTGCCCCTTCTTTATATATATCGGCGCTTGTACATACTCGTTTTGGTTTCAGTCCGAAATCGACCTGAAATGCCCCCTAGAGACTTCCTGCTCACCTACTGTGAAATTAAGGACCAAATGGACAAACAGCAATGGCACAGCGCTCTGCTTGAGTTGCTGAGGCCAAGGTCCCTCCACGCTAAGTCTCCGATTCCACTCCGGAGTCGTCTGTTCCGCCCCGTTCTAACAAGACTCGACCTCCGGCATGCTTACCACCTGGTTCGCATTGCAGCAGGTGACGAATGGAAGACTTCCTTCTGCTGAAGGGGAGAACGAAGGAAGGTCAGTTGGGAGGTTCAAACGAGACCACCACCAAGCTGTTCCCTGGTTCTTTAGTTAGGATGGGGAAGTGTACTAGTATTATTTATTGTAAATATAGTACCAATCCGAGTGTTTTGGCTAATTCTATTTTTATGGGTTAGTTTTAAAGTTCCTGGGAATTGACTTACAGATAAACCGAGCCCTGCGGAGCTGTTTCTTTATTGAAATTTCTTAATTTGTCTAGGTGTAATTCTGTGTAGCGTTGTTTAATTTGGAATTTAACTTGAATTTAATCTTCTACTTGGTGAAGTTTCAAAGATTCTATTTATTTAATGGATTTGGATTGTGTCTGGAGTGTCCCTTGGGTTTGTTTTATTTTTGTCTTATTTTATTGCTTGTTTAACAGTAGCAAGATAACTGTTTTGTGTTTACACTTTGAAATCTGGAGTGTTAACCAGCTCTCCTGTTGAAATATTTACTTAATATCTCTCTCCTTAATTGCTGCCTTTTACTACAGTGGCAATCTTAACTGTATATCACTTTTTCGCACTGGAGTGACAACCAGAAATGCTTGAGAAAAATAATACTCTATTTTCTTACTTCTCTAAGGGGGGCGAAAAGTCGCAGAAAGGGTCTCCCTTTTATACTCCTTGGGTCGCCTTCCTTTTTCATGCTCTACCTTCTATTTACAGGATTTATTTACAGTGTATTTTTCTCAAACTGAATAAAAAATGAAGTTTTCACACTATAGTTCTACTGTGCTTATGCTGCGCTGAACTGCAGTTCTACTGTGGTCAGACTGCGCCTAGAATCCTTATTGTCCTCCCTCACCTAAGCTATTTTAATGGTTAATTAGAACTTGGCTGCGCTGCATTTGTCGCAGTTACCTATTTCAAATTCCCTATATATACCATTAAATTTGCTATGACTCGATGATTCTGAATTCAAACTTCGCATTACTATGCGTATGGCTGTGCTGAGACCTTCAGCTGATTTATTCCATTTTTATTTAGCGATATTTAGTTAAAATGAGACTGAAATGGTAAATGAGTGAATTATTCAGGTTTAAAACTGAAAGGAAAAGTTGCTAGTAGTCAAGAATTACTCAAACGAATGTGTTATAGCTCTCTACTTCATTAGAATATCGTTCCCTAAAATTCCTGCCATGGTCTGTCATAGTTTAGTGGTTTTCATGAATTTCGTTTGTATTATCACATCCTAATCCTCCATATGTATTGTTCGTTGTTATAGTAGGTCGTCCTTGAAGATATCATATTTTTATGTATTTTATTTAGGACTCTGGACCTCTTGAAGCTGTCTTCCCACGCATTTTCAGGTTTCTAACTTCATGTCCTTGTATCTCATTCATTTCTGAATGTTTTCTCACGTTCTTGGTATCATAGATTTTCATTTATTCCCACCTTTCCAATGGTACTAAGGTTGTGTCCTATTTCCTGGTATTCGTTGAGTTAGCAAAGGTTCGTGTGCACATTCGGTAATCACGTGCGTCATTCCCATAGTCGTTCGTATGCGGGCGCCGTTTCCATTTAATTGTTCGGGATTTATGATACGCCGGGTGTTTATTTCTTTCATATGGGCTTCTGTGATTTATTTCAGATTTTTCCCTCATGATCTAAGGTTGTTTTGCACTTTCCGTGCTTTGTTTTGACCGGGCTCTTCCTTATTTGGATGGAAATTGGTCTTCGCGATCTGCCGAAGTGCGGATCTCGGTTCCGACAGCCGGTTCCCTGCGCATCGCCACCCTCACGTGTCATTACACATGATGCGGATTTCTATATTCCCATCATGGGTATAACTTCACAACGACTGGACCGTTCGGGCTGAAAATTTGCATAATTATAGTTCCCCATTTTTCATAATTTCCGTGTAAATTTCGTTGTATGTTTTAATTATGGATCCTACGCAAACATCGTCTTTTCCCTGAGCTCGGACTTTTGATGTCGCTATTCCCATTATTGGATATCTCATTAATGCATGATCCTTTTTTTATGAAAATTTGGGAGGATTAAGATTAGATCCCTTCCTTTCTAATGGGCTATCAAGCTTGTCTCGGTCGTTAATGGTTAATCTTCGCGCTTGCCTTTTAGACGTTGTCCTCATTTTGCAGGAGTTTTAGTCATATCTCCATCGTTTATTGGTAGTTTCCCCTGTAATTACTTTCATTGGGTCCGTTTGGTGGACATCTACATTTCCTATTATAAACACGACTTTGAATTTTGCATTAGTTCCTGAGGAATCCTTGTTCCATGGTACTTCCATCCTTGGCTACATGTGCAGATGTGGGAAAGTAGCTTCCATGGAGGTTCTCTGATTGTTTTTATAGTCAAATCTTGGTCGATTGTCCTAATTCTTTGTTTAATATTTGCTATAAATTCCCCCGAGAATTCCGTCTCGTTGATGCTAAGCTTGAAATATTTTTGCTAATTTTCTTTCTTTCGATTTATTGCGTATAGTCATAATAATTCGTAAAATTTCGTAAGAATTCATTAAAATTCAGGTCCTTCTGTTTTCTCATATCTACTTGTCATATGAGGTTTTGTGATTTATCTGGCATATTTCCATAATGGGTTTTTATAGTGTGACCACTATTTCTCCTACACCGCATGCGCTATGGTTCCTATGAGTGGCTTGTCATGCCATTTGGTCTCACAAATGCACCTGCAGCCTTCCAGCGATTCGTCAACACGATCTTTGCTGACCTCTTGGACGTTTCTGTGGTACTCTACCTAGACGACATCCTTACCTACTCGGAAGACATGGCTTCACATCAGGAGCATGTCCGAGAAGTTCTTAGGAGACTCCGCAAACACGGCCTATATGCCAATCCAAAGAAATGCGAATTTCATACGGACACTACAGAATATCTCGGATACTGCCTCTCTCCCTCCGGACTCACCATGTCCATCGAGAAGGTCAAAGCCATCCAAGATTGGCCCGAGCCCCATAAAGTCAAGGATGTCCAATCCTTCCTTGGCTTCGCTAACTTCTATCGGCATTTCATCCACCAATACTCCGACATTGTGGTCCCCTTGACATGCCTTATGCATAAAGGAGCCCCCTGGTTATTCTCTGACGACTGTCGCTCTGCTTTCAACACCTTGAAAGAAGCCTTCACTTCTGCTCCTATCCTTACACATTGGCTACCCGACGCCCCCCTCATTGTAGAAACCGACGCCTCCGATTACGCGATCTCCAGAATCCTGTCCATCCATTGTGATGACAGAGAGATTTTCCCCGTCGCTTTCCGCTCCAGAACACTCTTGGCACCAGAGCTCAACTATGACACCCACAATAAGGAACTGCTCGCCATCCATGACGTGTTCTGATCGTGGCATCACTACCTTGAAGGTTCAGGAACCCCAATCGACGTCGTCACCGACCACAAGAACCTCGAGTATTTTTCCACCACCAAACTCTTGACCCAGCAGCAAGCCTGCTGGTCAGAGTTCCTCTCCCAGTTCCACATGACTGTCCAATTCCGTCCCGGAAGACTCGGAGTAAAACCGGATGTGTTGACTAGATGCTGGGACGTCTATCCCAAAGAAGGGGATATGGACTACGCTCGCATCAATCTGCAGAACTTCCAACCGGTCTTCACTTCAGAGCAGCTCACTGCATCCTTACAAGCCACGTTCCTAGCTGCCACAGTAATCCGAGCAGCCGTACTCATCGACACAGAGGCTCTCCATCGAGACATTCTAGCCTCCCTCTCCTCCAACACCACAATCTCTTCTCATCTCGCTTCCCCCAACCTCCCCAATTCCCGCTGGTCCGTTGATGCTGAAGGCCTGTTAAGGCTGGACAACCGCATTTACGTTCCGGATTCCAACGATCTCCGTCTCCGCATTTTGCAAGACAAACACAACCACCAACTTTCCGGACACTTCAGTCAAAACTGGACTCTGGATCTAGTACGTCATGAGTATACCTGGCCAGGCATCCGTAACTTCGTCAAGAGTTATGTCTCCTCCTGCACCTCTTGTGCCCGTGCCAAAGTCCCTGGTCATAAGCCTTATGGCTTGCTCAAACAACTCCCCATCCCCGAACATCCTTGGAACTCCATCTCCATGGACTTCATTGAACAGCTACCCTCCTCTTCCGGATTCACTTCCATCTTGGTCATCGTGGACCGCCTGTCCAAACAGTGCATTTTCATCCCTACCCACGACACTATCACCTCTCCGGAACTGGCCAAGCTCTTCCTCCTCCATGTGTTCTCCAAGCACAGAGTTCCTTCCCACGTCACCTCTGACAGGGGTCCGGAGTTTGTCTCTCATTTTTTCCGTTCACTTGGTAAGGCCCTCGACATCCGCCTCCACTTCACCTCCGGTTATCATCTGGAAGGAGACGGTCAGACCGAACGGATGAACCAGATGCTTGAGCAGTACCTGCGCATCTACAGCAACTACCAGCAGGACAATTGGTCTGAACTCCTGCCTCTCGCAGAGTTTGCATACAACAATGCTCCGAATGCCACCACAGGCGTCTCTCCGTTCTTCGCCAACAAAGGCTACCATCCGAACATCACCGTTCACCCGGAGCGAGACCTGACATCAGTACGTGCCCAAGAGTACTCCGTAGATCTCGACTCCCTCCACCACTTCCCAAGGAAATGCACCTCGCTCAGATCCGTTACCAGGGCCTGGCAGACTCCTGTCAGAGTCCTGCCCCAGCTTTTGAAGTAGGAACCTCGGTCTATGTAAAGGCCAAGTATTTCCGCTCCACCCAACCTTCCAAAAAGCTCTCTGAGAAAAACCTCGGCCCATTCGAGATCATTGCTCGCGTTGGAACTCACTCCCTCACTCTCCACCTGCTGGAAAACATGCGAGCCATTCACCCGGTATTCCATGTCTCGCAGATCGAGCCCTCTGTCCTGAACATCATTCCGAACCGCCACCAGCCACCTCCACCTCCCATAGAAATCGAAGGCAAAATGGAGTTCGAGATCGAGGAGATACTCGACTCCAAGATTGACCGACGTAGATGCAACAAGTTGCTCTACCTGGTCAAGTGGCTAGGCTATGAAGGGACCGATGAGGAGACACAATGGCTCCTTGCCGGCGAACTCGATCATGCCTCCGACCTCGTCGAAGCGTTCCACTCTCGGTACCCAGATCAGCCTGGACCCAAAGCTCCTTAGGAACCCTGACACCTCTCCCATCTCTCCCTTTCTCTCCACTCCTCACTTCCGTTTTCATCTTTTCTTTTCTGTAAGTACAGCTCCCCTCACCTTACTAATTCTGGGCCTTCAAGGGTTCAGGCCTAAGAAGGGGATACTGTCATATCCATCCCCGGCCATCGACTTCCGATCCCTCCGACTCCTCCGCTCCTTCTTCACTAACCTCGGAGCTCCCATATTCCGCAATCCCCTCGGTACCCCTCGATGGTCACCACCCCCTCCTTTCAACTTATCACCTACGCCTCCCTAAGTATGGAGCCCCAAAGGCTTCCAGACAGCTCCGACGTCTGCTAGCGCACTCCCGCCTCCGCTGGGCAATACACTCGCTTGCCCTGCAGAGCCCACCTTCAGGCCTATCCCTCCTTTCTGTTTCTGGGTTATTGCCTGCCTTTCCGTTAACCCCATAACCCGACTCGTCGGTAATATTCAATCGGCTAATGTCTAACCCCATTAGCTCGGCTCGGCTCGGCTCCGCTATTTACGGACCTGCCCTCATTGTAACTATATATATATACTCAACTTGTACATAGGTTACACTTCAGTAATAAAATCGACTAGAGTTTACCCCCCTTCAGTTCTGGTTGCCAGTTAGTAAGTTAGGGCATGGACGGTTACTTGGCACAGCGCTCCTGGCATAAGTCGCTGAGGCCGAAGCCCTCCACCACGGAGACATTCCCTCATCTCAACCTGGTCTCTGACAGGCTTAGTTTATATACATGTCACATGGAAGTGCCACATCAGCCCCGGACTAGGCTCAGAGAGAGGAAGTACAAGTAAGGATGTGCAGTGTGTCTGGCATTGCGGTACCTGTGTGGGGTGCCCAGCGCTGGACATGTCTGTGCTACAGGTGTAGGAGAGAAGGGAAGGTCATCCTTATAAGATAGAGAAGGGGAACAGAAAACAGAAGAAAGGAGAAAGGAGGAAACGGAGAAGAGGAGCGGTGCGGTGCGGTGCAGCATGCAGTGTGCCCTGACAGAAAGGGAGGAAAATAGAAGAAGGAAGTTTTGAAAATAGATTTTGACCCAAAGATTATATATATCTTTGGTATTCCTCCTCACTTGTTCTGTGAGGAGTCATGTGTAAATGGTGTTTACACACAAGCAGTGATGTGGGTTAGATGGAGTAGAAGTTTCTGCAATTGTTACTTGCAGTTCCTCGCATACAATATTGTGTGTGGGGCCTTGAGTTGGGGGAAGGTTGTCAGGGACTTGTCCAGGGTCAAGGAGGCCCAGGTGTAGTGCCCAGTGCTGAGAGCCTGGCAGGGTGCAGATTGGGCATGCATTGCAAGTGGGAAATCAGCTACTCTCTCCAGAAGAAATGCAAGCAGGAATTGGCTACTCTCTCCACAAAATGGAAGGTACCACTCCAACTCACTCCCCAAAGGCTAGGGAAGAAAGAGAAAGGGGGCTGAAAGGGGTGTTGCGGTTAGAACAGGTCCATATATCAATGGAGGGGGGGACTTTCGGGAATAATATAACTCTGGTAACTCTTGTTTATCTTCTTTCTGTGGTGGATTTCCTTAAAGGTCACAATAGCCCTTTACCAATTGTGTGGCCACTCACAGCACTCAAGTACACAGACTTCAAAACTAGCGGGAGGGGGGGAAATCTCTGGTCCATTTCAATTGCTATGTACATATACCCATACAGCAAACATACAATCTGTGAAAAGAGTCCAAAATATACAGGTTTGGCTGAGCTAAGCCTCCACCAACAATGGCGGTAAGGTTTGGCTGCTGTTTGTTAGAACTGGGCAAGGGCGGACGACTCCAGAGGGGAACTGGAGACTTAGCAAGGAGGGACCTTGGCCTCAGCGACTCAAGCGGAGCGCTGTGCCATTGCTGTTTGTCCATTTGGTCCTTAATTTCATAGGAGGCGAGCAGGAAGTCTCTAGGGGGCATTTCAGGTCGATTTTAGACTAAGGCCTAAAACAAGTATGTACAAGCGCCGATATATATAATGGAGAGGGTGAAAGCACAGGGAAACAAAGGGGGTCCGAATCAGAACGAAGGCGTCCGAATGGGAACAAAGGGATGACAGAAGCGGAGTGGTACCGAAGGTCATAGGACAGAACCTGTGGTACATCCAAAAGGAGGTAAGGAGGGCAAAGCCCAGAGGGGCAGGAGGATGAGGGGAAGTGGGGATGATGACTAACTGGCTAGAATGGGAAGAAGCAGCAGTCCAAATAGGGATGAGGGGAAAACGTGAGAGATACATTACAAGTGGTGAAAGTGCCGAAGATGATCCATGGAGCTCAGAGGTTGTGGAGCTTACGGAGGTTATGGAGGTGGGGTTGAAAGTCCGAGGAATATTGGCAATGGTGTTTACGTAGTATGAGGTCACCAATGCAATGGACTAAAGCTGAGGTGGAGTCAAAGTCCAAGGTAGGAACTATGACGGAGTCTCGGAGCAAAGGTACGAGCGGTGTCCGAGTATGAGGTACAGGACAGCGGTGGAAGGTTGTAACTTGGCAGAAGGTCGGCGAAAGAGGGCCAGAGGGAAGAGAGAGGAGAGAGGAAAGGGGAGAGGAGTGGAGGAGAGGAAAGGTGTCAGGTCCGAAGGTGAGTATCAGAGCAGATGGGTGAAGGGTAGGAGAATGACGGAAGGGTGGAGGTGTTGTGAGGAGGAAGAGGAGGAGTGGGAGGAAGAGTAGGAGGAGGCTGGCGAGAGGAGTGGTGGTCGGCCCGAGGTGAGTTATTGATAGGACAGGAGAAGGACGGAGGAGTGGAGGTGGCATGAGGGGTGAGAGGAGGTGTGGTGTCAGGACCGAAGGTGAATATCTGTCAGGGACAGCTCCGAAAGCGGCGAGGTCCCGGTGCGAGGGACTTGATGGGACAGGTGTCGGCTATGCGTAGCGGCGGTCCCGTCACGGGGTGAGCATCCCCGACCACTTAGGCTGAAGTGGGAAGTTGAGTTATCATTAAAAGGGGAAAGCTATGGTACTTACCTGAAGTGGGAAGTTGAGAAGAAGGCTGCTTCTTCTGTTCCCACCCCAGGCGCTATTATATACATGCAGTCAGGGTCACGTGGGAGAAGCCACATCATCTCCGCACACAGCCGTGCCTCCCTGGGTGTCTCCACAGGAGATCCCGGAGGTGGCCACTCAGTGGGCAGGAGTGTGTGCGCGGCGCATGCAGCGATCAGGGGAGCAGGGTTAGGTACATAGTGGTACATGGAGAAAAGGGAAATCGACCATAGAATAGAAATAGAGAGATAAGGGGAAAGTGAGAAAGGAGGGACGGGGGATGATAGCGGGGAAAGCGGAGTAGGGCAGTACGGTGCGGGGTGCGGCGCAGGGTCAGGCGGGTGTGCCCTGACAATATCGGAATGGACAGCGGTAGGGTGGGACTCTGGAGGTGGTGAAGAAGGAGGTCTGGGAGTCGGGTCGGGATCGGGTATGCATGGATATGACAGTCTGGGTTTGGGGTATGGGACGGGAGTGGGAGGTTGTACCTTGGTGGATGGGAGAGAGTCAGGAGGAGAGGAAGGTGGGGATTGGAGTGGGTAGGAATAGGGTAGGACTCCAGAGGTGGTGGAAAGGGGGTCCGGGAGTTGAATCAGAATTGGGTATGTATGGCTATGACAGTCCAGGGGCTTATGTTCCTCAGCAAGACTATGCTCAATGTTTTCCATGAGGCCTAGGTTGCACAGTGTCTTCCAAATGGCCAAGCATTCCTGAAAACTCTTAGTGCCCCATGAATTTTGTTTTGCAGTTCATCCACACAAGATTAAGGCCAGCCTTAGCTCTTTGAGCTTTGAGTCCAGCATGGTAAATGTTGATGTGATAAGTTCAACAATTGAAGTGCTTGAGAGTGTCATCCAGGTTCAACAGCATGCATGCATGGTGATTGTCTGCATCGACAGAGCAAGTTGAAACTCTCGGACATCGCTTCATGGAGTTTTTGTCATTGGAGTGGGAATCCAAGTCATAGACTGCTTTGCAGGGGGTTAATTCAGCCTTGGGTGTTGTTAGATCACCTGTCTGGGCCTTGAACTCTGATCTGTGGCCTCAGTCTCATCAAAGTACAAGTCCGCATTGGAAATATCGTGGGCTTCGCAGGAGCTCTCTTCATCGAAGTATGCAAACAAGTGAAAACCATTTGGCAAGGAATCTCATCATTGAGACATGACTGAAGACTGAAGACATCATAGATCATTCTGCAGGAGTCTTCATCCTGGATACACAGGTCCAGGTCTAGTCCGCGAGTAATGGGGCTTATGACTAACTTGGCCTCTATGCTGGCTACACTGCTTCGGAACTTGAGATCGACGGCAGCTACTGTGGGATGGGCTTCTGTACATAACAGCACGTTTTAGGAGGTATGAACATAATTAATAGACAACTGCATGTAATACATTTCTGCTAGCACGGGTAGATGAAGAATGAATGGGAGGGGGGGAAAGTGAAAATTCCCACGAATTCCTGACTCGAAGGTGGCCTTGCAAGCAAGGTAATATGCAGGACCAGAGGTCAAAGGAAGACAATTACAATGACAACAACTTGGTGGGGATCACTGTGAAGAATAAATATTTGAAGGGCTTCTGAAATCAGGGTCGC
The DNA here is from genome assembly GCF_015039405.1 of Cantharellus anzutake. Classification (NCBI taxonomy): domain Eukaryota; kingdom Fungi; phylum Basidiomycota; class Agaricomycetes; order Cantharellales; family Hydnaceae; genus Cantharellus; species Cantharellus anzutake. The sequence continues at coordinate 45,268 of NW_024067065.1, read as the reverse complement.
CTTCATGGCAGTTTTTGATGCGTGACAATTCTTTGAGGAATTGGGAACAAGAGCCCGGTCCTCGCTGTGCACAATAACGCTCCAATGATTTGGTCATTTCGGAAAAGCGTGGCTGATCCCCAATGAACTCCATGGCCATGGTTGCCAATGAGAAAAGGTTGGCAATGTCTGGGGAGTGGATAGGCTGTCCGTGCGGAGCCGATATGGCACGCGCCGCATTCGACACCATGGCCATCAAGGACACTTTGAAGGTAGAATTCCAAGATTCATCACTCTTGGGTCGGTGAGCCGAGTTGCGACGCAACCAGCTCGCGAAACACGATCGCTTCATGCATCCAGCGGCAAGAAAGTCCCAGCACTCCATGATACATCCGGGGATAAATACGTTGGTTGCGTCTCGAGAAAGCAATGCTGCGTAGGCATAGACTTGGCCGGGAGGGAGGACCCTGGGGATAGAGGCATCAAGTGAAACTTAGCAGACAACCTGAGTACTTACACCGTTTGGCCAGGTGAGAGAACAAAAGAGCCAAAACGATAGGGTGCCTCGTAGAGGTATGAAAAATCCAGGTTGTGGGACGCGTCCGCGCCGATTGAACAGCTCATGATAAATTGGTCTTCATTTAGGATAGGAATAAAGAAAACAGCATAACCACTAGCACAGTGAATGCAAGTGCCAACGCCGCTTGGACCCTGGTGAGGGGGGTGTATAGAGCCAGCGGCTGCAATAATCGGATATCGCCAGCTTTGGTCAGGGATGCGGTCTCGAGGAAAATCTGCCAGTGCCAGTGCCACCTCACGAGTATTGAGGAGCCTGTAATGATGTGAGACACGTGGTTGAGAAAACAAACAAACCTACTTCTCTAACGGCTGCCAGCAACCAGTGGTGGGCTGGGTAAGGATCAATGGCCTGGATCGTTGCCAATCATATATCTCGTTCAAAGCACCCGCGGTCATTTGTAGGATCCGGGGGTGATCGGTCGATGGAATATGGTCAGAATCTAAAAATAGGTCGGTGGGCGGGGGTGGGAGAGTGAGAGACGAAACTTGCCGATACACTGAACCTTGGACTGAAAATTAATGAAGCTATGTGCGAGAAACGGGACCTGCCCTAGTTGGTCCACCAAGACGATCGGGGTACCGTCGTTGACCATACCCTGGAACCGCTGTACGTCCATCGCTAACGCTTGCTGTGTTGTCATCAAAACGGGCTTCCAATACTTGGAATCATGCTGGGGCGATTCCAAGAAGTGCCTCAACTTCTGTAGGGAGGGCTGCAATGCGGTTAGTTGTCAGTGTGGGAGGGGTGAGAAGTGACTCACAGAATGTTCGCAATACGGAAAGAAGAAGGTCTCCATCCGGGAAGTTCGCCCTTCATCGACAAAGATGACAGGCAAGTCTACGGAATGGAGGAGCTGTGGAGAAGCTGTCAGCGTCGTTTGGCTTCGAACGTATACTGAACCTACCTTTGGCCTCGCATCTGGATTGAGCTCTGGGACGTCCAGCGTTTTGTCTACACTAGTGACGTGGGGCCACGTCTTGCAGGTGTCTAAAGAATATATAGATATAGAGGCTACCGTTCCTTCTTGGATGTGTCCAGCTCCCGATGTAACCCGTTTCCTCGGGCATTTCCCCAGTTGACTGTCGTATCGCCCTCCACGACCGCGTTTCTGACCAGCGGATGAGGGCACCTGGGTGAAGGGCGAGTTTTGTTGGGGCCCCTTTGGACCAAGAGTAAACTCTTCATCCCTATCATCCGGAGCGTTGGGGGCCGACTGAGGGAAAATGGTCGATGGTGTGGTGATGGGGGAGTGGGCAACTGTCGGGGTTGGGGCAAAGCCTGAGGTTTCGGCAGCTGCGGGGGATTGAGCTGTGGAGGGATGCAGACCCGAGACTTGCTCTGAGAAGGGTGGAGCGGATTCAGTCCCGACGTCCCTGGGGTCTGCGCCAATGACGCGGATACATGGCAGAACCATGGTCCACGCGGCGAGGAATCTGTCAAGGTCGTGTTGCGAAATCTGGCCTGCCCGCGAAACGGAAAATATGAGATTAAACAGGGCATTCTCGAGCACCTTCCGAGGGCCGTTCGATTGCCTGAGGCCCCCGTGCAAGACAGCATGCGACACCATGGCGGTGATAGAAGGGAGAATTGATGGGCTGGTGAGAGTGGTATCGAAGAGTAGGACAAGTGGCGATATTAGGAGTGTCATAATGAAGGGGCTGGCAAAGGAGTAACTGCCGGATCGTCAGCGTGGCCTACGTAGGATAAAATGGCTTACCGTTCATTGGAAGCGTGCAGACACTGCTCCTATGATGTAAAGCCTGATCGTCAGGTAGAGGGAAGAAGCGACGAGCTCGACCGCACTCACAAAAAACTCCTCGGGTCCTAACTCGCTCATCTGCTTCAGAGCGGCGGCACAATAGTAGATGTGACTCATCACGCGGAGCCGCTGGGACGTGGTTTCTAACCGTGATGCGCGGTCGATGAGCTCTCGTGCGGTGGTAGCCGTGTTACCAGGGGGAGAGGACTGGGAAGTGATCTCAAGACACTGAGGTAGCCGCTCACGTAATACAACCAGGCGTTCTGGTATCTTGTTCGACCAGTACGGGACTGTCCGCCTGTCCCCATGATAGTGCGGAGAAATGTCCAGTGGCATGAGGTCTGTTGCCGCGCCCGGGGAGTGCTGGTCCATCGCCCAATGGGCGCGAACTACGAGAATAGAGGAGGTAATCAAGGGGAAGATGTCTCTGGCTATTTTCCGTTTGAATGTTGGGGGCGATGCGAATGGGCGCAGGTGAATGTCTGACCTCGTGCCCTTCCTCCAGGCATCGAATCCCTGGAGGTTTTGCATGAGGACTTGCAAGATTGACCCGCTGGGAGGTCGAAACTCCTTGAGAGCATCATGAACCAGATTGACGAAAGCTCCAAACTCTTGGGGCATGCATTCCAACCCAGGGTCGTTCTTCGTAACAGGGTTGGAATGATTGGCCATTTTCGTTGGAGAATGCGCCAAGATTACTCGTATGGCTGCGGTGTCGCAATCGAATTGTCACCTGATCATGCAGGACCGGCACTGGCCACCAATCTGTAGACATTCATTTTTTGTGGGTTGTGTTGACTCCCCCATCTTAGCTTTGGGTCTCGATAAAATTCCCCATACCATTTCCAATGATGGATGGAGTCTTTCAGTGAGTGTCATTATTACACGCTGCCCACAATGAATGAATTCCGTATTTTTTTTTTTGGACCTACAGAAAACCATAGGAATGAGGCCACAACGGGGCCGAGGTCAGACTAGATGACAGCAGGGGTCCGGGTGGATCGGATAGGATCGGATTAGGATCAGAAATCCCGGATTGGGACACCTCCCAATGGCCAATCCGGATCGCCGGATGAAAATCCCGGATGATCCTGGATTATAATATCTCAAGACTTCTTTTTTTCTTTTTGGTGGAACTGAGAAAATACTAGCATGAAATAACTAAAGATTTAGATATGAGTAGTAAAAGGAAAGGAATGTGATACTGACCTCAGTCTCAAGCTGAATAGTGCAGAGAAAAGAAATGAATCAAGGAGCGGATATCCGTACAGTCTGTAGCGGGTAATTCCGCGATAATAAGAAAAAAGAAAGAATTCATTTACAGGTGCTGGTCCTTCTGGGAAGGTCAGGTCGACATGTCTGTATGATACTGAGACTGCCACCTCGGGGAAATGCGTTATTTTTTTTTTTTGGGTGGAACCGCCTGTAGCTTTTGCTGGGTAGGTTTGCTACCTGGGGGTTTGAGTGTGGGGGGGGTTATCCCCCGAAGAGTGTGTTGATGTGGCAGCCTGACGCCACACGAGGACAAAGGGGAGGTGGAGCTGCAGGCAAAGCGTTGCCGTGTGGCAAACCCTTAGTCGCACAAAGCGCCAGAGGCGCTAGTTTCACCTTTGTTATCCGCTTTGTTGTATAGTTAGATAGACATAAAAGAGCGAGGATTACCTGAGTGCGATGCTCAACCCCGTTTGACATCGCGCTCTAGGTAAGTCCTCAACCTTATAGATTGTACATAGTTTACATCTTGCCTAACACTAAACCCTGTTTGACATCGCACTCTAGACACCGCGCTCTAGTCTTCCTCCCGCTGATTTACAGAGTGTGATTATGTTTGTGGTTTGTGGGTCTGTGTGAGGTCTCTGGGGTAGCTCAGCACACAGAGCCATAAGTGATACAAATGTGTGTATTTTACGGTAGTGTGTAAGCAGTTACCTGGAGGTTCCCGCTTACCCACATGACTATATGTATCTAATTACATGTGGCTCGGGGTTTGGGGCTATTGCCCTGACAGTCTGTTAATATTAGCTGCTGCCTCCTGAGACTCCACTGCGGGGAAATGCATTTACACACATTCTGGGATCGTCCCTTGAGTGTGGGGCTCGTGCTGATCCGGAGGGTTGGGAGTACCCACTAAAACCCCATTGGTTTTTAGCCAGTTCTCAGGGAGGTCTGTGTCTGCGTTCAATAGGTTTTTCCATGTCTCTAGTACTGTTGTTTCTGGGAGGGCCTTTTTGCCATATTTTTACTGTTAGTTAGTATTCTGTCATTTTGTAGTCTGTCATTGAGGGCTGATTTTATGGTGTTATGGGCTTCTGCTCTCGAAATTTTAATCTCGTTATCATCATTGCTGTTAATGACTCTGTGGCAGCGTATTTTCCAGCTCAAGTATGAGGGTTTTTAGGGCTCTGGATTCCCCTGTTCTAACGACCCCTTCTTCGTCCTTGAGGTTCCAAAGCAGGGTCGCCATTATGCGTGAGGTGTCCATGTTTGTTGGCCAGGTTATTCTTTTCCAGGTGCAGAGGGATTTAATGGTGTCCCAAATAGTTTGGCTTTGGTTGTGAGGGCAGTCAAATAGTATGTGGTCTAGGTTTTCCGTTTTCTCGCATTTTTGGCAGGTCCCTCTGTGTTCATAGTTTTGGATTTTTTTCCAGTAGTCTCCGATTTTGTGGCTGTTGTGGATTGTTTTCCACAGAAAGTTGCGGATGTTTGTGGGTATGTCTCTTTTATTTTTTAGGGTTGCTGTCCAGGTTCTGTCATCCATGGGTTCCCCATTGTTTAGGTCACAGAGTGTTGCTCTGATAAGTTTTTACTGAGTTGCTGGTTTGGGTGGTTTTCTTAAGCATGTTTACTCTTTTGATTAGTTTAAGGGCCGTAGCTTGGGTCAAGGTTCTCAATCTGGCCCCTTTTGGGCAGTGTGGGAGGGGGTGGTTAGTTGTTATTGGGCTGTTTACTTCAGGTGTTTTGGCAGCTCCTTTCGCAGCGAATGTGTCCGCTTCCGTGTTACCCAGGATACCTGAGTGTCCTCTTATCCATTCGAAGGTAGTGATAGTGTCAGAGACCAGGTTCAAGATGAAGGAAAGTCTCTGTGGCAGAGGGCTTCGGCCTCAGTGACTTATGCCAAGAGTGCTGTGCCTAGTGACACGTCCGTGCCCTAACTTACTAACTGGCAATCAGAACTGAAGGGGGATAACTCTAGTCGATTTTATTACTGAAGTGTAACCTATGTACAAGTTGGATATATATATGGTTACAGCGAAGACAGGTCCGCAAATGGTGGAGCCGAACGGACTGGAGCTAACGGGGTTAAACATTAGCCGACTGAATATTACCGACGAGTCGGGTCGTGGGGTTAGCGGAAAGGCAGGCGATAACCCAGAAACGGAAAGGAGGGATAGGCCCGAAGGTGGGCTCTGCAGGGCAGGCGAGTGTATTGCCCAGTGGAGGTGGGAGTGCGCTAGCGGATGTTGGAGCTGTCCGGAACTCTTCAGGGCTCCGTGCTTAGGGAGGTGTAGGTAATAAATTGAAAGGAGGGGGTGGTGACCATCGAGGGGTACCAAGAGGATTGCAGAATACGGGAGCTCTGAGGTTAGTGAGGAAGGAGCAGAGGTAGACCAGAGGGATCAGAGGGACCGGAAGTCGATGGCTGGGGATGGATATGACAGATAGCTTGTCTGTTTCTTAGTAGGTTTACGACTTCTACTATAGGTTGGTGTTCTTTTTTCTTACATAGTCACAGTCTTTGTTGGTTGGGAGGTTGGGGCCTAAGGTTTTGATGCACCAGTCTGAGTCCGATTTAATGTGGAGGTGGGCATTGCTGGGGGTGTTTTTGATGGCATGGTATATGGCGAGCATTTCCGCTATATTGTTTGATTGGGTGAGGTTGGGATCTACTGCTTCATCTTTGTTGCGCTGATCATTTGGGCCGAACCAGACTCCGAAACCAGCTTTTGCTGTGGTTTCGCCATTATTCATGCATGAGCCATCTGTGTATGCTATTGTGTCTTGGGGGGATCTACTGTAGGGGAGTTGGGGGGCCGGTATGTTTTGTTCTTTGTGATCGTTCTTGTTGCTGAAGATCCTGAAATTGGCTAGCGTGTCATTGTGATCTTCATTAGGTTGGTCGAATATCTTTATTTCGGAGGGATTGCTGATGGCGTGTTTTTTGATGCTTACTCGGTCTTCGTTGTTTGGGGGGCTTTTTGGGGTTTCTAGGTCATACGGGTTGAACTTTGTGGTTAGGTTTCCCAGGACATTCTCGGTGGTTTTGTAGCAGTTGTTGGGGTTTTTGCATCCCTTGGATCAGTAGGTCATGCAGTTTCAGCAGGGGCAGTTTTTGATTCTTGGGTGGTGAGTTGTGTTTTCTGCAATACTGGCTTGTATGACTAGGTCCCCGGTTCTGAGGCAGTTGTGATTCCTCCTTAGACATTTCGCTGGTGGGCTTCTTTCTTGGTGTGCAGAGTTTGTTTTTTTCCCCCAGGTGGTGCCATGCCGGTAGGTTCATTTTTCACTCATTGGGGAGGTATGGCGTGTCTAATCTCAGGTTGTATTTCGATCCAGTGTTGAGTATCCAGGTTAGTTCTTGGGGCAGGATCTTGCTGGTGTGTCTCAATTTCTGGAACAGCCATTGCATGAAGATGTTTATACTGGGGTCTTGTATCTCTTCCAGGAGGATTTTTTTTGGGGTGGCTAAGGTGATTATTGCCTTGGCTGCTACGCTCGCTAGTGGTCTTGCATTTTCATTTTCTAGGATACGTTTCAGTTTCATGATGTTGATAGCTTCATTTCTGAGGGGTATGTTTAGGATATTTCTGCTGCCTTCTTCGATTGGGCTGATCATTCTGTCTGTACCTATGGGTGGGGGGGCTTCTGATCCCCATATGAAGGTTCTGGTCAGTTTGTTGAGTTTAGCTTCAGTGTGTTTTGGCATGCCTTGGGCTACCGTGTGGAATTGTGTCATTCTGCCAATGACCATTTGGGCGATTAGCTTCCTACCTTCGAGGGACAGGTAGGCCTTTTCCCAGATTTTTAGCTTTTTGCTGATTTTCCTTGTGATATTTGGCCAGGGGTCATCCCTGTTTGGCTTGTTGCCACACTGGGCCCCTAGGTACCTTGTGGTTTGGCCATCTTTCAGGACTAGGATCTCGTTGTCGAGTATTGTCGGGTGGTCTGTGTTTAGGCATCTTTGATTCGTGAGGTTTTCCCTGTATTCCGTGGATCCAACTGGGATTATTACTGATTTCTCCTTGTTGAATTTAGCTCCTGATGCAGTGCACCAATCATTGAGTATGGAGTATAGATCTTCTAGTCTGTCTTCTTTGGATAGGAAGATGGCTGCATCATCAGTGAAGAGGGAGAGGATGGCCTTTTCGGTCAGTGTTGGGGTCGGGATTTTGAGGCCGTTTAAGTTGGTTGCATTGCGGATGGCTATCAACATCGGTTCAATTGTGATGTTGAAGAGTAGGCAGGAGAGGGGGTCCCCTTGTCGTACCCCTCTGTTAACTTCGAATTTTCTACTTATGGTGCCGTTAATGATCACTTTGGTGTATGCTTTGCTGTATAGTGATTTAATTGTGTTAATCAAGTTTCTCGGGATGTTCATGTTGGTCATCATTTGCCATAGGTAGTCATGTCTTATGCAGTCATAGGCTTTATATTCTGCATTAAGTACAGTGATGGGTCTGTAATCTTCGATTAATCTTCTGTCCTTTTTCTTGTAGATTGGGCATATCCAGCCTTCAAGGATTTCGGGTTCCTGGATGCCATTCATCTCGATATCATTTGCTAGTCTGCACAGCAGCTTCACGATGTCTAGTTTTTCTTTGTCACCTGGTTTTTTGGAGGACCATCTGGCATCTATTTTTTATAGAGTTCAGTTGGTACCCCATTTAGACCAGGGCTTTTCCGTTGGGAGATTGTCTCAGGGCCATGCTTATTTTGTTGCAGCTGATGGGTCTGTCTAAGTCTTGGGCTTCCTGGTCTGTGAGCTGTGTTACATTTTCTAGCATTTTTTGATACAGTTTTTTCTTAAGTTTTCGGGGGCATCTAGGTCTTTCTTTTGGACGGAGTCATAGGGAGAGGTGGCGATTTCAGCCATTTCCTCAGGGTTGGATGTGAGGGTCAGTGTGAGGTCTTAGGGTGGCTCAGCACACAAGGCCGTAAGTGATACAAGATAGTGTATTTTACGGTGGTGTGTAAGCAGTTACCCGGAGGTTCCCGCTTGCCCACGTGACTATATGTATCTAATTTACATGTGACTCGGGGTTCGGGGCTATTGCCCTGACATTCTCCCCCCTTGCGTTGCATTTGCGATGCATACAAGGTTGATAGTGAATAAAACAGAGTTTTAATAGTTGATTTACATTGAGTTTGGAATTATCAATGAGTGTTTTGTTGTCGCCACTTTAAAGTGGGCGATTTTGTACATGTCGGTGAAGGAAAGAGAGGGGGTAGGAAAGAGAGGGGGTTTAAGGAATGAATGGGTGTGGGCCGTTACTTTGAAGTGAACGGCGATACATTGGTATCGCAGGGAGAGAAGAAAAAAAAATTGGTGGAGTTTGTCGAAAATGAATTTCGACCCAAAGGTTGTATGTCTTTGGTGTTCCTCACTTGTTCTGTGAGGGTTCGTGTGTAAGTGGTGTTTACACACGAGCGGTGGTGGATGTGGGTCTTTTGATGGAGTGGAGATTTCCGCAATTGTTACTTGCAGTTCCTCGCATACAGTATTGTGTGCAGGGCCTCGAGTTGGGGGAAGGTGTTTTCATGGGTGCCTCGATGGCGTATTACCGTGTCACTTTCCCTTCTCTCAAGGGTGGAGTCATTGCCCCAGAGGAGGGTTTTCCTCCGGGTTGTTCATCTGGACATCCGATTGCTGCGTCGGATGCGATGACGTAGCCTGGGCTACATTGTCAAGCTGTGGGCTCAATAAAGTGGGTGCTCCCTGGGTGGGAGCGGGTTGTTGTGTTCCTGAGCTGCTTGGCTCAGGTGTAGAGTACGGTAGGTCTACCGTTCTTCCTGTGGGGAAGGATGGTCGTTGGGCTGGTTGTCCAGCATGGAGACTTGCATCTCTTTCCCGGTATTTGGAAGCTTTTGCTTCCCATTCCGCAGTTCTTGCAGCACGTTCCTCAGGAGTCCTGAGTGGTTTGAACTGGGACTTTAAGTAGGCAGCTTTGCCTAGACTTTCCCAGGAGATTTTTCCCTTATTCTCTGGGGAATTATATTCCTCCGTGAGTCTTGCAATACTTGGGAGTCCCAAGAAGTATTTCTCGGTTTCCTTCACTTTTTCGCGAAGGGTTCTGTGTACCTTGCCGCTTTTGAAGGCGGCTTCAGCCTGTTCATACCAGTGTACGAATTCTTTCCCACTCACGCTTGTCCACCAAGCGTATGTGGCGTCATGCACCGCTTCTGACCCCACTATTCTCCTCATGGGGAAGTTGGGGTCGATTGTTATGTTGACTGGAGCTTCAACTTTGCCGAACTCGTTGAGTTCGGCGGTCTCATATAGCATGTGGACACTTCCCTGCAGGGTAGCTTGCCCATAGGGTGCTGAGGTACTCAGCGGCCCGCCACCTCTGGCAGTGGTCCCCGTTTGAGGGTCTGCTGTCGGTTGCCTACCGCTCTCCCTCTTCCTCTCGACATGGGTTTGCCCCTCTGAGGGCGGGCCCTTATGCAACCCGGACAGGGTCGCCTGCCCACGGGGTGGCGGGATAGTCGGTGCCCCACCCCTTGATGCGCTAGTCCCCATGTGGGGTCGTGTCTCATGAGGCCTGGAACCGTATCCCCTCCCCCTGACCTGGGAGGCCCCCATCATGATGGGTTTGGCAGCAAGGTCTGCCAGTGCGCATGCCTCTCTGAGCTCGCGTTTCAGTAATTCGATCTCCCTTTTTTGGAGATCGACTTCTCTCTCTGTGTCTTTCAGAGAGTCAAAGATGCCCTCAGCATCTCTTCGTGCTCTGTTGTATTCGCGCCTCCAGTGGGCGCATGTCAGGGCACACCCGCCTGACCCGGGTCCACCCGGACCCACCCGGCCACACCACACCCGCTCCCCGCTGTCTATCCCCCTCCCCCCTCCTTCCTCCCTCTCCTTCCCCTTTCTTTATTTCTTTATTTCTTTCTTCACTTCTTTCTTCTCACCTTCCTCTTCCTGTTTATTTCTTTCTATCTACACGGACCACCTTCCTTTGTATCGATGTACCATTGACCTGTCCGGCCCACACACCCTGGACAGCTTCCCGCTGTGCCCAGCACGCGCGCATGCAGCGGATGCTCTCGGGATCCCCCACGGGGACACCCGGATGCCTGCAGCTGCCTCCGAGGATGACGTGGCTCTCGTCATGTGACTCAAGCCGCATGTACATAAATGTACCTGAAGTGGGAACTGAAGAAGTAACCTTCTTCTCACATTCTCCACTTCAGACTAAGTGGCCAGGGACCGCTGTCCCGGATCGGGCCCGCCAGTACGCACGCCCGCTCCACACCCTGCGACGGCTTCAGTGCCGGACATTACCCCCGGGCCCTCTCGACCCCGGACACGTCCCTGACAGCGCAATGGTCACAGGCGTCTTCTGACGCCCTCGAGTTATCAGACTGTGCCTGTTTGGACGGTCTGGATGAGGAGCCGCTGTCGCTCCCTCGTCTCCCTCCTACGAGGGACTTCATCTCTTTCAGCTCCTCACGGAGCTGAGGTGTCTGAGCAGCTACCGCTGACATGATGGCTGATTCCCAGCCTGCATTTGGCTGGGGTGTTGTTGGACCTGGGCCGAATTGGCCAATCCAGGGGTTGATCTGGCCAGGGAAGTTCCCTGGGGAGTATGCCTGGGGCTGCAGCAGCAAATGCTGCCCCTGGAATGGCGCTTGTTGCGCCATCGGTGCAGTTTGCACCGCATATGGTTGGAAGCCTCTTTGGGGAGGCTGGGGGTATGCGGTGCCTGTTAGCAACGTGGATGGTTGTTGGTTCGCAGCACTCATTTGTGCTGCGTGCGTTGTGTAATCCATGGCACTTATCTGCGCCTGGTGTTGTTGTTGTTCCGGGGAGCCTTGCTCCCCGGGTTGTCGTATTTCGATATCCAGTGGTTTGTTTGGATCGAACCGAGGGTTGCCTCCCCCAGAGAATGACATTTCGTCATTACGTTACTCGTGGTGGTGGGAGGGGTTTTCGTTCTTGCGTGCATGGGATTCGCCGCAGTTGTGTGGTCTTTTGCATGTGAGCCTGTGGTTCACATGGTCTAGGCGAGTTACTCGCCTAGCCCATGTGATCTCTGGTACATGGTGTGGCTGTCTGGGCGAGTTACTCGCCCAGAACTTTCCCATGCTCTTGGCTGTGGGCCATCGTCCCTCGGCTTTACTTCCTCCACCTCCATTTTTGGGGGCATAGTGATGCCGAGAGTTCCCTGTCTTCTTTGATAGGGAGTTTTTCTGGTTCCCTTACATTTTGTAAGGTGAGGTACTCGTCCAGGTGGACGAGGTTGTTGCAATTTCCTAGGGGTTCCCATGTGGTGTCCCCTAGTTCCCATTTAACCTTAAACCAGAGTTCGTTGTGAACCCATGCGTGGTTTAGGATTTTGCGAACTACTGCTTCGCAATCGGGGTCTTCCCCAAAATCGTAGAATATGTTTACTTCCCTATTTGGGAAGGTTTCCTGGTCATTTGGCTCGTGAGGTACGAGCCGGGATACATGGAATCTTGGGTGGATTCTGCATTGTTCAAGTTGTGGTGGCAACTTGAGGACGTAGTTTGACGTTTCTGGAAATGTTTCCAGAATTTCGTAAGGCCCTATGTATAAGGGCTTTAGTTTTCCTGCCCTGCCTTTGGGTAGGTTCAGCTTATCCGTGGATAAGTATGTGAGCTCGCCTTTTCTCAAAGGCAGGTCCGGGTGTCTTTTCTTATTCGCCTGGATTGTTTGAGCAGTGCGATTATGTATTATCGCATCGTGTGCTGCCATGAGGTTTTCCTTCGCTTTTTGAGCGAAGTCATTTACTCCCAGGTAGTCCGAGAGTGGTGCTGTTAGGCACATCTTTGGCATATGGCCGTAGATTAATTCAAACGGGGCATATCCTGTCGATGTGTTCGAGCTCGCATTGATCGTGAATTCCACCATCAACAGTTTCGCTGCCCAGTCACATTGGTCTGGTCTAACCATCGTGCGTAGTATTTGTACTACTTTTTGTATCATTCTTTCCACTTGGCCGTCGCCTTGCGGGTGGAATGCAGTTGTGAATTTCAACTGTACACCGAGTATTCGGTGTAGTTCGCACCAAAATTTTGACGTGAATTTTGAGTCTCGATCTGATATGATCAAGTGTGGTAGACCGTGGAGTCTTACAACTTCACGAAGAAATATGAATGCTAGTTCTAGTGCGTTCGTTGTTGTCTTTATTGGAATTAGGTGGACGTTGGACGTCAACCTACAAATGATTACCCAGAGGTAATCATATCCCAAGCTTGTTGGGAATGGGCCTGTGAAGTCCATGGCTATTGACAACCATGGTGTCTCTGGGGTTGGGAGTGGGTGAAGCATTCTGGGATTTCTCCTGGTGCTTTTCTTTGTTGTTTGACAAGTTCCGCAAGACCTGCAGAACTTGTGGGTATCCTTTCTCATCGACTTCCACCAGAAGTGTTGACGGAGGGTTTCTACTGTTTTCTTGGATCCTAGGTGTCCAAGTGTTTCGTGGATGTTCTCGAGGATTATTCCCTGAATGGACTTCCTTTCGTAGTTTCCTTTCGGGACTACTATTTGGGTCGTTCCTCCTTCTCCAAGTCGGGTTATCAGCCCATCTTTTACGGAGAAGTTTTTGAAATTCCCTGGGTTCTCTAGGATTTCCCGGTGGATCTGGCTTTTCAAGTATCCAGATTTTATTGCCTCAATGAGGTCTTTTTCTTTGAATTGTTTTCGAAGGTTCTCTTCTGGAGTTATGATTTCTTCTAGATTTTGGGCGCTCCCCCTAGAGTTTCCTCTAGGGTGTTTCTCGCGCGTATCGCTGCGAGTCTCTTTCTCTCTGAGTTTTTACTCAGGGTACTGCTTAGTAGCAGTTCTTCGTATTCCTCAATTCTGTCGGGGATAATGTCTTCTGCATTTTTGTCCAGGTGGATGTCTGCCGACACATAGTCGTCAAAATGCAGATCCTCGTCCGTTGACGAGTCGTAGTATCGTGAGAGTGCATCTGCCACTTTGTTTTTGTGGCCTTCCATGTATTTTATTTCGCAATTGAAGCTTGTGAAAAAGGCTTGCCATCTCAGGTGTCTCCCTGAGTTGTGGTTTTTCGCTTTGAAATATTCCAAAGCTTTGTGGTCCGTGATTACTGTGAATTCACGGCCTCCCATGAGGTCGTCTTGCCATCTCATGAGTGCTTCAAGGACACCCAGTGCCTCAAGCTCGTAGGCGAAGTACCTACGTTGTGTGTTGGTGAACTTTTTGGACATGAACGCGGCTGGGTGGCAAGTCTGCCACCTTTTGCCTTGTCCAATTAATGCACCCATGCCTGCTGGGCATGCGTCTGTTATGACCCAGACGTGGAGTTTGGTCCTCTCTTCTTCTGAGAGGCTTTCCGATGGGTTCCACTGGATGGGCTTCAGGATCGGAGCCCTGCATGCTAGACGTTTGATCTCGTCAAAGCATTTCTGGTGGAGTGGTGTCCACCTGAATGTCTGCTTGTTTGAGCAGATTGTTTGCAGTGGTCCTGTGTAACCGCTGACATTTGGCATGAATATCGATAGATATTCTACCATTCCCAGGAATCTTAGGACTCCTGTGTGGTCTACTGGCTCTCGCCAGTTGCGGATTTTTTCCATTTTATCCGCTTGAGCGTGGATGCCCTGTTCGTCCACTCGGCTTCCTAGAACGTCTAGGATTGGGGCAAATGGCTGGAATTTTTTCCGGCTTATGTAGAATTTCGCCCCTTTTAGGCGAGTGAATAACCACAATAGTTCTTTATTGTGGTTTTCCACCAAGCTTGTGCTGGTGAATATATCGTCGAACCAGACGTGTAGGCGTCTGCCTACTTCTCCTCATAGTTCCCAGGTCAGTGTGCGCTGGAAGGTGCAGGGAGCGTTGCAGTCTCCTTGCTGCATCGTGTTTGAGTTGTACGTCCCGTGGGGCATGGAGAATGTCGTCCTATGGACGTCGTCTGGATCCACGCGTATTTGTTCGTACGTGTCTGACATATCGATCTTGGATCGGTATGTTGCTCTGGCGACTGATTCTTGGATCAGTCGCATGTCTGGCATTGGTGTGACGTCGAGGATCGTGTTTGAGTTACGATTCCTCACATCTATTACCGTGTGCAAAGATCCATCTGCTTTGCAGATGCACAGTAGTGGGCATGCTCGCTCGCTGTTCGTGGGATACCACCATCCTGCTTTTACATAGTGATCTATTTTGGTCGCTAGTGCTTCCTGCAGTGCTGCAGGACATCTCGGGGTGTTTTCCCGAAATTTCTTGTTCGGACCCTTCAATGGGATTCGATGGTTCACCTCCCTCAAGGGAGGCATTTCTAATGGTGCTGGCGCCATTACGGTTTCAAATTTTTCTCTCCACCACTCCCTGAGTATTTCGAACTCGGGGTTGTTCATGGAGAGACCTTCCAGGTGTGGTACGTCTGGAAGTTCTAGTCCTTCCGGACTAGGATTGGGCCAACCTTCAGGGTATTTTCTTTTGATTACCCTGAGGTGTGTTTCAGTCCTGCCTCCCTGTCAGGGGGGCTTCTTTTTTGGTTGTTCTCGGGCTCTTGCTCGAGTTTTCCATCCGTGTGATCTCATCACACGGTCTTCGCTTATTCCAAGGGTGTCTATGTTGCCCTTGTTCACTGTTCTCACTTTGTGGGACTGGAAGTCTAAGCTTACCTGGTTTTTGTTTAACCAGGGGGTGCCAAAGATGGTGTTGTATCTGTCGATGTTGATTACATCATAGTGTTTTTCTACGTGGCCATTGATCTCAACGTCCACGTTGGTTCCGAACAGGATCTGTGATCTTGTTCCTTTCATCCCCATTTGAAGGACGACTGGGTTCTCCAATTGGAGAATTGGGATGTGTACCACATGGACAAAGTCTGGCGATAAAGCGTCCATTTCGGCTCCACTATCGAATAGCGCATAGGCTTTTATGCCTGCTATTTTTATGTGGGCCGTTAGCGTTCTCTTCGTTGAGAGTGGTCTGTTTGCAGGGTATTTTCCCGCATCTTTTGAGATGCGGAATTTCGCATCAAACAAGGGGGACTGGGTTTCGATGGACTTTTGGTCCTTCTTCCCTTTGTCCTTGTTTTCCTTGGGTACTTTGGTGTATTTCCCCAAGGCGTCTTTTCTTGGTGCTTCCACCAAGGCTTCGGCAACTTTTTCGTCTGCCACGTTTTCTAACTGGTGTGCTACAGCCAGTTTGATTTTATAATTTATGTCATCGTGGTCGATGACTGACATTGGGCCCATTCTTATGGTCCCGACGTTGACTTCCTCACCCTCTGAGTCGGGTGAGTATTGAGGTCCTTCGTATGGGTCCTCTACTTCGAAGCTTGATGCTTTGGAGTTACCAGAGTTGTTCTCTGGTTTCTCATCTGATGAGCCTTTCGACTCTTCATCCATTGAGTTTGCGATCTCCATGGCAGCTATGCGCCTTGGTTTTTCATCGCTCATTATATTGTGTCTTGGGCAATCTTTTGTTTGCCCTATTTTGCTGCATTTGCCGCAAATTGGAACTGACTTTTGGTCAGTTTTCCTCGAGTTTTTTGAGGCTGTATCCTCTTTCCATCTGGGTTTCAGCTCTTCTGCCTTCTTTCCTGATGGGAGGGCTCTGCCGCGGCTCGTGGTTGCCGTGGTAGTTGTTCGGGTGTAGTAACCTGATTTGTAGGCTGAAGACATCTTCAGCCCGTCAATTATCTCGTCTACATGGGATATTGCTTTTAACATCTCCTCGTTTGAGGAGAAGTCTGCTCTGATTCTATCATGAGCAATCATTTCCCTCTTCCATTCAAGGGGAATGTAGTTTAGGAACCTGGCGTTGAAGGACGCCTGGTCTGGCGGCGTCACCATCTGGGACGCTGCTTTTGACAGTTCTAAGTAGAACTGTTTTAGGCCTTTTTCCGCTTCGTATTTGACGTTGCGGTATTTCTTTGTCACATTCAACGCGGCGGAGGCTTTGATGAAGGTTCTCATCAATATGTTGAGAACTTTGAGGAACATGCCCTCGTCTCCTCTGAGGAGAGTTTCGTCTCGGAGTCTAATTCCGAGGTTGAACGCAGGCCCCCCTAATCCACGAATCAAGCAGTCCAGGTGGACTTCATCAAATTGGGGACCTTTGCATCCTCGCGAGGCGAGGAATCCCAGTAGTTCTGTGAACCACTGCCAGAACGATTCCATGTTGTTCTCCCCTGACCATTTCTTGTCAGGGAATGCCGGCCCATTCTTTAAGGCTTCTGGCTTCACTCCTTCTGGGTAGGGAGTGAGTATTCTCACTTCGGCCATTCTTATGGCCTTTTCGTACCATTTCTCCAGGTACTCTTCTTGCTCCCCTGCCTTCGCGGGGTCGCTATCCAATGGAGATCTCTCCTTTGGGAGGGTTTTTGCTGGGGGAAATCTTCCTCGCAGCGTTTCTTTGGTTTCAGTCGAATTCGCCTGAAGTTGTATTTGTATTCTCTCATTGTTTTGAGAGGGTGTGAATGAGTTACCTCTCTGTTCGAGAGGTCCATCATAAGTGGACGTTTGGCCGAACCTTTGGTACGTGCCAATTCTCCTCCTTATCTCTGAACGATGCCTTCTTTCGGCATCGTCTTCTCCTATCCTTGGGAGAAGGATCTCCTTAGCGTCTCTGTCGAGTCGCTGATGATATTCCAGTGTGCTTTCACTGGTGGTTCTTTTCATGAATTTTTCACGAGTTCTATTTATGTCCTGGACCGTGGTCCAGGGGTGTTTATTTGTTTCCTCACTTTTTTGTGAGAAGTTTATTTCCTTCAGCAAATCTGTTTGTTCGCTGATTTTTTCAGTCAACGCGTCGATTGCATTGGCCATTCTTTCTAGAGTTATCTCTAGACGAGCCGTGCTATTATGGTTCGTTTCCTCGATCTTTTTTTGGATTGAGTTTATCGCGTTTATTATGCGCGATTCCTGGTTTTCCAGGAGGAAGTTTGGTTGGGCGAGCAGAGACTCTCCCCAGTTGACATTTCCGCTTCTGGGGGTTCCAGAATGGGTTCTTGGAGTGAACACTCCATGCTCGCTTTGTTTAGGCGAGGCCATTGTGGAGGGTGCTTCCCTTTCATAGAGGGGTTTGTTCGCTGGTTTTTCCTTACTTTTACGTAAGGCTTCCTCAGCAAACTCCCTCATTTCAGTTCGCCTCCTCTTCATTATCTCGGAGACCTCCTCCGAGGTTGGCGACCTTGCCTTGTCTGGCATGGTGTGTGGGAGTGTAAACAGCGGAAGTTCTTTTGGAGCTTCCGCACTCTGGGAGATCCTGCTCTCAGGGCGTATTTTCGCACCTTCTTGGGCTTTCAGCCTGAGAAGAAGTTGATCTTCACGTTCTGTCCTCCATTCAGATGGAACCTGGAACAAGTCCAGTAGTTCTTCAGATAGCTGATGTGGGGGCTCTTCCCTTTGTTTCCCTTTGTCTGCCTTTGGGGCTTGACTTGGGGACATGAGGGGGGACTCCAGGGGATAGTGGGGCCCTGGAGTTTCCTGCGACTCTATCTGATCAGCTTTTTGGGCTGATCGTTCAGCGCTTACACGTTTTTTGCGCAAGTCGATCACCTTTTGGTTTGAATCTCCCATGATGGGAGATTGCGGTTTCTTTATAAACTGCTCATTTCTTTTTAGTGTTGCTGCAGATGCGACCTTGCCCTTGCGGGTGTGTTTAGGCGCCATAGGCGCTTCCGCATCAGATGTTAAGATTGTAGAGTTGTGGGTTGTGTTGTAAAACACACCTCTTGCACTTAAAAAAGTGTGAGGTCTTAGGGTAGCTCAGCACACAAGGCCGTAAGTGATACAAGTTTGTGTATTTTACGGTGGTGTGTAAGCAGTTACCTGGAGGTTCCCGCTTGCCCACGTGACTATGTGTATCTAATTTACATGTGGCTCAGGGTTCGGGGCTATTGCCCTGACACGCATGCAGGGCTCCGATTCTGAAGCCCGTCCAGTGGAATCCACTGGAAAGCCTCTCGGAAGAAGAGAGGAGCAAACTCCATGTCTGGGTCATAACAGATGCATGCCCAGTGGGCATGGGCACACTAATTGGACAAGGCAAAAAGTGGCAGACCTGCTGCCTGGCTGCATTCATGTCCAAGAAGTTCACCAACACACAACGTAGGTACTTCGCCTATGAGCTCGAGGCACTGGGCATCCTTGAGGCACTCATAGATGGCCAGATGATCTCATGGGAGGCCATGAATTCACAGTAATCACAGATCACAAAGCTTTGGAATATTTCAAAGTGAAAAACCACAACTCAGGTAGACACCTGAGATGGCAAGCCTTCTTTGCAAGCTTTAATTACGAAATAAAATACATGGAAGGCCACAAGAACAAAGTGGCAGATGCACTTTCACGGTACTATGACTCGTCAACTGATGAGAATCTGCATTTTGATGACTATGTGTTGGTGGATATCCATCTGGATAAAAATGCAGAAGATATTATCCCTGACAGAGTCGAGGAATACGAAGAACTGCTGCTAAGCAGTACTCTTGCTGCTAAGCAGTACTCTGAGTAAAAACAGAGAAAAAGAGACTCGCAGCAATATGCATGAGAAATACCCTAGAGGAAGCTCTAGGGGGAGCGTCCAAAACCTGGAAGAAATCATAATTCCAGAAGAGAACCTTCGAAAACAATTTGAAGGAAAAGACCTCATTGAGGCAATAAAATCTGGATACATGCAAAGCCAGATCCACCGGAAAATCCTAGAGAACCCCGGGAATTTCAAAACTTCTCCATAAACGATGGGCTGATAACCTGACTTGGAGAAAGAGGGGTGACCCAAATAGTAGTCCCGAAAGGAAACTACAAAAGGAAGTCCATTTGAGGAATAATCCTCGAAAATATCCACAAAACACTTGGACACTTAGGATCCAAGAAAACAGTGGAAACCCTCCATTGATACTTCTGGTGGAAGTGGATGAGGAAGGACACCCACAAGTTCTGCAGGTCTTGCAGAACTTGTCAGACAACAAAGAAAAGCACCAGGAGAAATCCCAGATTGATTCACCCACTCCTGACCCCAGAATGTCAGGGACCGGTCCGGGGTCGAGAGCGTCCGGGTATATCGCCCGGCGCTGAGGGCCCGGTGGGGTGTGAAGCGGGTGCACACGGAGACAGGTCCGTTGCAGGCAAGTGTCCCTGAAGTGGGAATAGTGAGAAGAAGACTGCTTCTCTGGTTCCCACCCCAGGTATGTTTATATACACGGTGCTTGGGTCACATGAGAGTTGCCACGTCATCCCCATGCACAGCCCCAGCCACCCGGGTATCCCCATGGGGGATCCCGAAGGGATCCGCTGCAGGCGTGCGTGCTGGGTGTACCCGGGGGTTGTCCGGGGCATCCGGGGTTGGGTGTGTCGTGCATGGGTCACGGGCGGGTTAGTAGTACATCGATCAAGGGAAGTCGTCCATGTAGATAGAAATAGAAAGGATAGAGAATGAGACGGGGAAGAAATAGGGAGACGGGGAAGTGGAGGGAGGAGGAGATAGGAAGGGGGAGAAGGGGGCAGTGGGTGGAGTGGAGCTGGGTGGAGCCGGGTGGAGCCGGGTGGAGCCGGGTGGAGCCGGGTGAGGCGGGTGAGGCGGGTGTGCCCTGACACAGAAACACCATGGTCATCAATAGCCATGGACTTCACAGGTCCATTCCCAACAAGCTTGGGATATGATTACCTCTGGGTAATCATCTGCAGGTTGACATCCAACGTCCACCTGATTCCAATAAAAACAACAATGAACACATTAGAACTAGCGTTCGTATTCCTTCGTGAAGTTGTAAGACTTCACGGTCTACCACACTTGATCATATCAGATCGAGACTCGAAATTCATGTCAAAATTTTGGTGCGAACTACACCGAATACTCGGTGTGCAGTTGAAATTCACAACTGCATTCCATCTGCAAGGCAACAGCCAAGCGGAAAGAATGATACAAAAAGTAGTACAGATACTACATGCGATGGTCAGACCAGATCAATGCAACTGGGCAGCAAAGCTGTTGATGGCAGAATTTGCAATCAATGCGAGCTCAAACACATCGACAGGATTTGCCCCGTTTGAATTAATCTATGGCCACATGCCAAAGATGTGCCTAACAGCACCACCCTCGGACTACCCAGGAGTGAACGACTTCGCCCAAAAGGTGAAGGAAAACTTCATGGCAGCACATGACGTGATAATACACAATCATGCCCCTCAAACAATCCAGGCAAATAAGAAAAGATGCCTGGACCAGCCTTTGAGAAAAGGTGAGCTTGCATACTTATCCATGGATAAGTTGAACCTACCCAAAGGGAGGGCAGGCAAACTAAAGCCCCTGTATATAGGGCCTTATGAAATTCTGGAAACATTTCCAGAGACATCAAACTATGTCTTCAAGTTGCCACCACAACTTGAACAACATGGAATCCACCCAAGATTCCACATATCCTGGCTTGCACCTCATGAGCCAAATGACCAAGAAACCTTTCCAAATAGGGAAGTAAACATATTTTACGATTTTGGGGAAGACCCTGATCGTGAAGCAGTAGTTTGCGAAATCTTAAACCACATGTGGGTTCATGACAAACTCTGGTTTAAGGTCAAATGGGAGCTAGGGGACACCACATGGGAACCCCTAGGAAATTGCAACAACCTCGTCCACCTGGATGAATACCTCACATTACAAAATGTGAGGGAACCAGAAAATCTCCCTATCGAAGAAGGTGGGAACTCTTGGCATCACTATGCCCCCAAAAACGGAGATGGAAGAAGTAAAGCCGAAGGGCAATTGCCCACAGCCAAGAGCATGGGAAGATTCTGGGCGAGCAACTTGCCTGGACAGCCACACCATGTGCTAGACATCACATGGGCTAGGAGTAACCTACCTAGATCATGTGAACCACAGGCTCATGTGTAAAACCACACACACTTGTGGCGAATCCCATGCATGCAAGAACCTAAACCCCTCCCACCACCACAAGAAACAAAACGACGAAAATGTTGTTCTCTGGGGGAGGCAACCCTCGATTTGATCTGAACAAGCTGCCAGACATTGAGATATGACAACTGTCAGGGGATGTCTCATGGGTCCCCATGACCCCCCCCCCCATGGCCCACAACCTAAAGGGACACAGCCCTGTCCAGGGCACACTGCTGTGGGTAAGAAGGTGAGAAGGAAGCTAACTTCTTGCCTTCCCACAGTGGCCCAATATAATCGAAAACTTCCGGAGATATCTGGAAGTCACATGAGGCCCGAGACCCGGGCCCCGGGCCCGGGGCATCCGGCCGCATGGAGCATCCGGCACAGGGCGCATGCAGGAGGTGCAATGGCCAGGTGTGCATGCAGATGCAGGTGCGAGTGCAGGTGTGGGCTAGGTCTGGGTGTATGCCCTGACAACAACCCAGGGAGCAAGGCTCCCCGGAACAACAACAATACCAGGTGCAGATAAGCACCATGGACTACATGATGCACACAGCACAAATGAGTGCTGCAAACCAACAGCCATCCATGATGCCAACAGGCACCGCATACCCCCAGCCTCCTCAAAGGGGCTTCCAACCATATGCAGTGCAAACTGCACTGATGGCGCAACAAGCGCCATTCCAGGGGCCGCATTTGCTACTGCAGCCCCAGGCATACTCCCCAGGGAACTTCCCTGGCCAAATCACCCCCTGGATTGGCCAATTCAGCCCAGGTCCAACAACACCTCGGCCAAATGCAGGTTTGGAATCAGCTATCGCATCAGCAGTAGCTGCTCAGGCAGGTAAACTCCATCAGGAGCTGAAAGAGATGAAGTCCCTCGTAGGAGGGAGACGAGGGAGCGACAGCGGCTCCTCGTCCAGGCCATCCAAATGGGCACGGTCTGATAACTCGAGGGTGTCAGATGATGCCTGCAATAATTGCGCCCATTGGAGGTGCAAGTACAATAGAGCACAAAGAGATGCTGAGGGCATCTTTGCCTCTCTGAAAGACACAGAGAAAGAAGTCGATCTCCAAAAGAGGGAGATCAAATTACTAAAATGCGAGCTCAAAGAGGCACATGCACTGGCAGACCTTGCTGCCAAACCCATCATGATGGGGGCCTCCCAGGTCAGGGGGAAGGGATACAGTGCCAGGGCATCAACTATCCTGCCACCCCATGGGCAGGTGACCCTGTCTGGGTTGCATAAGGGCTTGCCCTCAGAAGGGCAAACCCATGTTGAGGGGAAGAGGGAGAGCGGTGGGCTGCTGAGTACCTCAGCACCCTATGGGCAAGCTACCCTGCAGGGAAGTGTCCACATGTTATATGAGACTGCCGAACTCAATGAGTTTGGTAAAGTCGAAGCTCCAGTCAACGTAACAATTGACCCAAACTTCCCCATGAGGAGAATAGCAGGGTCAGAAGCGGTGCACGATGCTGCATAGGCTTGGTGGACAAGGATGAGTGGGAAAGAATTTGTACACTGGTACAAACAGGCCAAAGCCACCCCTAAAAGCAGCAAGGTACATAGAGCCCTTTGCAAAAAAGTGAAGGAAACCCAGAAATACTTCTCGGGACTCCTGAGTATTGCAAGACTTGTGGAGGAGGGAAAAATCTCCTGGGAAAGTCTAGGCAAAGCTGCCTATATAAAGTCCCAGTTCAAACCACTCAGGACTCCTGAGGAACACACCGCAAGAACTGCGGAGTGGGAAGTGAAAGCTTCCAAATACTGGGAAAGAGATGCAAGTCTCTGCACTGGACAAACAGGCCAGCGACCACCCTTCCCCATGGGAAGAATGGTAAACTTACCGTACTCTACACCTGAGCCAAGTAGCTCAGGAACGCAACAACCTGCCCCCACCCAGGGAGCGCCCACTTCATTGAGCCCACAGCTTGACAATGTAGCCCAGGCTATGTCATTGCATCCAATGCAGCAGTTGGATGTCCAGATGAACAACCTGGAGGAAAACCCTCCTCCAGGGCAATAACTCTACCTTTGAGGAAAGGGAAAGTGACACAGTAATACACCATTGAGGTGCCCATGAAAACACCTTCCCCCAACTTGAGGCCTCACACACAATATTGTATGCGAGGAACTGCAAGTAACAATTGCGGAAATCTCTACTTTGTCAAAACCCACATCCACCACTGCTCATGTGTAAATACCATTTACACATGAATCCTCACGGAACAAGTGAGGAGGAACACCAAAGACATATAATCTTTGGGTCAAAATTCATTTTTGAAAAACTCCTTCTCTTCATCACTTTCCCTTCTGCGATACCCATGTATCACCATTCACTTCAAAGTGATGGCCCCACACCCATTTATTCCCTCAATTCCTTTCACTAACATGTATAAATCGTCCACTTTAAAGTGGCGACAATAAAACACTCATTGATAATTCCAAACTCAATGTAACTCATTTTTTTAATTTTATTCTCTTCATCATTAACCTTGTATGCATTGCAAATGCAATGCAAGGGGGGAGAATGTCAAGGCAATAGCCCTGAACCCCGAGCCATATGTAATTACAAGATACATATGTATAGTCACGTGGGTAAGCAGGAACTTCAGTTAACTGCTTACACACACTGTAAAATACACATCTTTGTATCACTTATGGCTCTGTGTGCTGAGCTACCCCACTGAGACCTCACACACAACCTCCAACCTCGACTCAGACAGAAACCAGCCCGTCTCTGACAGTGTTCCTGACTCTGACACTCAGAGAGGCACAGATGCCTGCATGCTCTATTGTATTCACACCTCCAATGGGTGCAATTATCACAGGCATCATCTGACACCCTTGAGTTGTCAGACTGTGCCCATTTGGACAGCCTGGATGAGGAGCCACTGTTGCTCCCTTGTCTCCCTCCTATGAGGGACTTCATCTCTTTCAACTCCTGACGGAGCTGTCTGGGCAGCTACTGCTGATGCGATAGCCGATTCCCAGCCTACATTTGGCTGGGGTGTTGTCAGACCTGGGCCAAATTGGCCGATCCAGGGAAGTTCCCTGGAGAGTAGGCCTGGGACTGCAGCAGTAATTGCTGCCCCTGGAATGGTGCTTGTTGCACCATCAGTGCAGTTTGCACTGCATATGGTTGAAAGCCCCTTTGGGGAGGCTGGGGATATACGGTGCCCATTGGCATCGTGGGAAGTTGTTGATTTGCAGCACTTGTTTGTGCTGCATGTGTCATGTATTCCATGGCGCTTTGTTGCACCTCATGTTGTCGTTGGTCCAAGGAGCTTTGCTCCCCAGGTTGTTGTATCTCGATGTCCAGTGGCTTGTTCAGATCATATTGAGGGTTGCCTCCCCCAGAGAATGACATCTTGTTGTTTTGTTTCTCATGGTGGTGGGAGGGGTTGGGGTTCTTGTGTGCATGGGATTTGCCACAAGTGTGTGGAATTACATGTGAACCTGGTGTTCACATGGTCTAGGTGACAATGTCACCTGCCCATGTGACATCTAACTCACGGGATTTTTGTGTGGCTGTCCAGGCGAGTTTCTTGCCTGGCTCTATTGGTGGCTGTTCAGGTGAGTTGTCTGGGCAAGTCGCTCACCCAGAATCTTCCCACGCTTTCCACTGTGGGCAATCACCCTTCAGATTCACTTTTTCTGCCTCCATTTCTGGGGGCATAGTGATGCCGAGAGTTCCCTTTCTCCTTTGATAGGGAGATTTTCTGGTTCCCTCACATTTTGTAATGTGAGGTACTTGTCCAGGTGGATGAGGTCATTACAGTTTTCTAGGGGTTCCCATGTGGTGTCCCTGTCAGGGCATGCTGTGCCACTGCCCTCTCCTTCTCCTTTTCCCCTCTTGCACCCTTTCTTTCTTTCTCTCTTTCTTCCCTTCTTCTCAATCTTTATATGGATGACCTCTCTTTTTCTCCTACACCTGTAGCACAGACGTGTGCGATGCCAAGCACCCTGCATGGGCACCCCAACGCTGGATGAGCTGCACATTCCTACTTGTATTTCCCTTCTCTGACACTCGGGATGGACCATGGAGCCACCTATGATAACCTGGCTCCACCTGGGGCTGATGTGGCACCTCCACATGACCTGTTCTCACATGTATATAAACTAAGCCAAAGCAGGACCAAAGAAGCAACCTTCTTCTCATTTCCTGCTTCAGGCAAGTACCTTAGTTTAGTCTAACTTTTCATTCTAATAACAATACATTTCCCACTTCAGCCTAAGAAGCCATACAGGGATGTAAGCCCAAGTGAGGGCTGCCTGCTATACAGTCTCACCACCCTGCCACTGTCTGGGCCACTGGCACCAAGCATTATGCCACTACCTCTGCCTCCCTTGAGCCATCCCTGACAGTCCCCTAGCTCCCATTTGATTTTGAACCAGAGTTCATTGTGAACCCATGCATGGTTTAAGGTTTTGTGAACTACTGCTTCACAATTGGGGTCTTCCCCAAAGTTGTAGAATTTGTTTACTTCCCTATTTGGGAAGATTTCTTGGTCATTTGGCGCATGAGGTGCAAGTTGAGATATGTGGAATCTTGGGTGGACTCTGCATTGCTCAAGTTGTGGTGGCAACTTGAGGACATAGTTCGACGTCTCTGGAATTATTTCCAGAATTTCATAAGGCCCTATATACAGGGGCTTTAGTTTACCTGCCCTTCCTTTGGGTAGGTTCAACTTATCCGTGGATAAGTATACGAGCTTGCCTTTTCTCAAAGGCAGGTCTGGGCATCTCTTTTTATTTGCCTGGATTGTTTGAGCAGTGTGATTGTGTATTATTGCATTGTGTGCCATTAGGGTTTCTTTTGCCTTTTGGGTGAAATCGTTCACTCCCGGGTAGTCTGAGGGTGGTGCTGTGAGGCACATCTTTGGTATATGGCTATAGATTAATTTGAACAGAGTGAATCCTGTCAATGCATTTGAGCTTGCATTAATCACGAATTCTGCCATCGACAGCTTTGCCACCCAGTTGTGTTGATCTGGTCTGACCATCGCACATAGTATTTGTACTACATTCTGTATCATTCTCTCCACTTGGCCATCACCTTGCGGATGAAATGTGGTTGTAAATTTCAACTGTACACCTAGTATTCGGTGTAGTTTGTGCCAGAATTTTGACATGAATTTTGAGTCTTGGTCTGACATGATCAAGTGTGGCAATCCATGAAGCCTTATGACTTCACAAAGGAATATGAATGCCAATTCCAATGCGTTTGGGATCAGGTGGACGTTGGACGTCAACCTACACATAATTACCCAGAGGTAATCGTATCCAAAACTCATTGGAAATGGACCTGTGAAGTCCATAGCTATTGATGACCACAGTGTTTCCAGGGTCGGAAGTGGGTGGAGCAGTCCAGGATTTCTCCTGGTGCTTTTCTTTGTTGTTTGACAGGTTCCGCAAGACTTGCAGAACTTGTGGGTGTCCTTCCTCATCAATTTCCACCAGAAGTGTCGACAGAGGATTTCTTGCACCCTATGTGTCCAAGGGTTTCATGGATGTTTTTGAGGATTATTGGACTTCCTCTTGTAGTTCCCTTTTGGAACTACTATTGGGGTTGTTCCTCCTTCTCCAAGTTGGGTTATTAGCTCATCCTTTATGGAGAAGTTTTGGAAATTCCCAGGGTTCTCTAGGATTTCCCAGTATATCTGGCTTTCATTATAGCCAGACTTCATCGCTTCGATGAGGTCTTTCTCTTTGAATTGTTTTCAAAGATTTTCTTCTGGAAGTATGATTTCTTCCAGGTTTTGGGTGCTCCCCCCAGAGCTTCCTCTAGGTTATTACTCGCACATATTGCTGCAAGTCTCTTTTCTCTAGTTTTCACTCAGAGTGCTGCTTAGCAGCAGTTCCTTGTACTCCTCGACTCTGTCGGGGATGATGTCTTCTGCATTTTTATCCAGGTGGATATTTGCTGACACCCAGTTGTCGAAATGCAGATCCTTGTCAGTTGACAAGTTGTAGTAACGTGAAAGTGCATCTGCCACTTTGTTCTTGTGGCCTTCCATGTATTTTATTTCGCAATTAAAGCTTGCAAAGAAAGCTTGCCATCTCAGGTGTCTTCCTGAGTTGTGGTTTTTCACTTTGAAGTATTCCAAAGCTTTATGATCCATGATTACTGTGAATTCACAGCCTCCCATGAGATCATCTTGCAATCTCATGAGTGCCTTGAGTTCATAGGCAAAATACCTACGCTGAGTGTTTGTGAACTTTTTGGACATAAACATGGCAGGGCAGCAAGTTTGCCACTTTTTGCCTTGTCCAATTAGTGCACCCATGCCCACTGGGCATGCATCTGTTATAACCCAGATGTGGAGTTTGTCCCTCTCTTCTATTGAGAGGTTTTCCAGTGGATTCTACTGGACAGGCTTCAGAATTGGAGCCCTGCACATGAGATATTTTATCTCATTGAAGCATGTCTGGTGGAGCAGGGTCCACCTGAATATCTGCTTGTTTGAGCAGATTGTTTGCAGTGGCCCTGTGTAGCCACTGACATTTGGCATGAATATCAATAGATATTCTATCATTCCCAGGAATCATAAGACTCCTGCGTGCCAGGGAGTGCCAAATATGGTGTCATATCTATCGATGTTGATGACATCGAAGTAATGTTTTTCAATGTGGTTGTTGATCTCGACACCCACATTCGTTCCAAACAAGTTTTTTGATCTTGTTCCTTTTGTCCCCATTTGGCAGACGACCACATTCCCCAACTGGAGAATTGGGATGTGGACCACATGGATGAAATCCAGCAATATGGCATCCATTTCGGCCCCACTGTTGAACAGCATGTAGGCTTTTATGCCTACTATTTTGACATGGGCCATCAGTGTTCTCTTACCAGAGAGCGGTCTGTTCACAGGATATTTCCCCACATCTTTTGAGATGTGAAATTTTGCATTGAATAAGGGGGTTTGGGTTTTGTTGGACTTCTGGTCCTTCTTCCCTTTCCCCTCTTGGGTTCCTTGGTGTAGTGTCAGGGACGCATCCAGGGTCAAGGCAGTCCAGGCATAGCGTCCGGTGCTGAGGACCTCACAGGGGGTGGATTGGGCATGCATACTGGTGGGCCCAATGTGGGACAGCTGTCCCTGGCCACTTAGACTGAAGTGGGAATGCTGAGAAGAAGGTTACTTCTTCGGTGCCCACCCCAGGTGTGTTTATATACATGCAGCTTGGGTCACATGAGGTCTGCCACATCACCCCACATACAGCTGAGGTACTATCAAAAAGTGTAATCCACTTCATGAACCTTCATGAACCTTCATGGATCCCATGGATTTTCATGAAACATCATAAAGGTTCATGAACCTTTATGCTTATATACAATATTTATATTGAAATCATTAATTTTCAACCCAAAATTTTTGGCAAGCATGAACCTTCATGAAAATTTTCATGAAGCAGCATGAAATTTTGTTTCATGAAACTTCATGCAGAGCCATGAATCTCCATGCATGGTCATGCATGGTCATGACTCTTCACAGGGATTCATGAGCATGCCCAAAAATTCCCATACCTGCACATGAATGCTCATGACCCTTCATGAATATTCCTAACTCTCCATGAATATTCCTGACTCTTCATGGAGAGTCATGACTGAGCAGCACATGGCTTGAGTGTGCAAGGTGCAACCAAATTTCCCCCCATTTATCTCTCCAATTCTCCATCAAATGTTATGTGGTAGGTACCATTTTTGTCACATGAATTAAGGCTGTTTTCTGGTATCTCATTGTGATGCAATATGTCAGAGACCTGATCCGGGATGAAGTACAACGTCCCCGAAATGGAGGGCTTCAGCCTCAGTGACTTATCCCAGGAGCACTGTGCCTAGTTACTTATCCATGCCCTAACTTACTGACTAGCAAGGAATTCTAGAAGAGGGAAACTCTAGTTGATTTTATCACTCAGGTGTAACCTATCTACAAGTTATGTATATAGAGGGCAGGCCCATGAATGATGGCAGGACTGAGTGGAGCAGAGCTAATGGGGTTATAGGTTATATTACTGACAAGTTGGGTTATGGGGATAGTGGGGTGATGGGCTATAGCCCAGGAACAGAAAGGAGGGATCAGCCTGAAGGTAGACTTGCAGGGCAGGCAAGTGAATTGCCCAGCAGAGGTGGGGGTGCACTATTGGACGTCAGAGCTGTCCAGAGGCCTTTGGGGCTCCATACTTAGGGAGGTGTAGGGAATATATTGAATTGAGGGGGTGATGACCATTGGGGGTGTCAGAGGGGATTGCAGAATATGGAGGCTCTGAGGTTAGTGATGAAGGAGCAGAGGTAATCCAGAAGGACTGGAGGTAGTGGAGGGTGATGGCCGTGGATGGATATGACACAATAGTCCCAGATTATATGAAGGAATTTGGATGAGCTGGTTCACTATATGTGCACTTATTCTGCTTACGGTGCTCTCAAAAAATACAGAAAATACTTTGGGTTACATGAAACACTTGATTTCTCTCAAATTATTGCCAGTTTGATTGCCAAAATCCATGAAGATTTTGTGTAGATATGGCCATGCACCCAGGGTGAGCACTTATTGTGACTGTGATTGTGGCTCTATTTGTTAGAAGGTGGCAGATTTGGATGGTTCCAGAAGTGGAATGGAGACTTAATACATGAGGACCTTGGCCTCAGCAACTCAGGTGGAAGAATGGGGCTGATACAGATGACTCCGGAGTGGCATCGGAGACTTAGTGTGGAGGGACCTTGGCCTCAGCAACTCAAGCGGAGCGCTGTGCCATTGCTGTTTGTCCATTTGGTCCTTAATTTCACAGTAGGTGAGCAGGAAGTCTCTAGGGGGCATTTCAGGTCAATTTCGGACTGAACCAAAACGAGTATGTACAAGCGCTGATATATATAATGGAAGGGGCAAAAGCACAAGGAAACAAAGGGGAACCGAATCGGAGCGAAGACGTCCGAACGGGAACAAAGGGTAGAAGAAGCGGAGCGGTACCGAAGGTCATAAGGTAGGACCTGTGATACTTCCGAAAGGAGGTAGGGAGGGCAAGGCCCAGAGGGGCAGGAGGATGAGGAGAAGTGGGGGTGATGACTAACTGGCTAGAATGGGAAGAAGCAGTAGTCCAAATAGGGATGAGGGGTAAACGCGAGAAATACATTATAGGCGGCGAAAGTGCCGAAGGTGATCCGCGAAGCTCGGAGGTTGCGGAGCTTACGGAGGTTACGGAGGTGGGGTTGAAAGTCCGAGGGATATTGGCAATGGTGTTTACGTAGTATGAGGTCACCAATGCAATGGACTAAGACCGAGGTGGAGCCAAAGTCCGAGGTCGGGAATATGATGGAGGCTCGGAGCGAAGGTACGAGCGGTGTCCGAGTAGGAAGTACGGGACAGCGGTGGAAGGTCGTAACTTGGCGGAAGGGTGGTGGAGGAGTACCAGAGGGAGGAGAGAGGGGAAAGGTAAGGGGGAAGGAGTGGTGGAGAGGAGGGTTGTCAGGTCCGAAGGTGAGTATCGGAATGGACAGGGGAAGCATAGGAGGGTGACAGGAGGGTGGAGGTGTTGCGGAGGGGGAGTGGAGTAGGAGGAGGAGTAGTGGGAGGGTGGCAAGAGGGGCGGTGTTCGGTCCGAGGTGAGTATCGGAGCGGACGGAGATAGGGTAGGAGAGGAAGGGAGGAGTAGAGGTGGCGTGGGGGGATAGAAGGAGGTGTGTTGCCAGGAACGAAGGTGAGTATCCGAATGGCAGCGGTAGGTTATGACTCCGGAGGTGAAGAGGGTGGAGGTCCGGAAGTCGGGTCGGGGTCGGGTATGCACGGATATGACAGTGGAGCACTGTGCCACTACTGTTTTGTCATTAATGTTGGAGCTAACAATGGAAAGTCTCTAGGGGAAATTGGGTGGGGTTTCAAGTCAATTTTCAGACTGAGGCTACAAGTAATTATGTACATTGTATATGAGGGTCAGAGAAAACAAAAGGGGCTGACTCAATGGTGCATCTGAGAGGGGGTAAAGAGGGTGCAGGCCCAGAGGAGCAGGAGGTGTATGTCTCTAACTGGCTGAATGAAAAGAAGCAGTTGCCCAAATAGGAGTAAGGGAGAAAGGTGAGAGTGAATGGGACAATGAAGTAAACTGTGGGGTCTGTGGTGCATCTGTGAGGTCCAGGGGTAACAGAGGTTACAGAGGCAGAGTTGGAAAGGTAATTGAATGAAATGAGGTCACCTATGCAGTGGAGGTGAGGTGAAAGTCTGAGGTCAGGGCTAAGACAGAAATCTTGGAGACAGAGGTATGGCATGGTGTCTGAGGTCAGGGTATGGAGACAGAACAGAAGGGTGGAGAAGCAGGGTCGGAGTTGGGAGATGGAAGGTGATGTCAGGCCAGAGGTAGAGTAGTTTGGAGGCTGGCTAGGGCATGGGTGAAGTGGGATTCTGGAGTTGGTGCAGGAGTCGGGTCAGATCAGGTATGTACACATATGACACTATTCTTCTTCATGGAAAGTCATGCACATTCATGAACATTCATAAGAAGGCATGGGGGTGCACAATGTGTCCTGTCAATTTCCAACTTGAACTGGTTATATTTGGTCATGAAGGTTCATGGAAGTTCATGAAACTTCATGAAGTTTCATGAAAGTTCTTGAAAACTTTCATGAGACTGCATGACTGTGTATGCTCCTGCATGAACCCTCATGAATCCTCATAAATTTCTGTGCAGCTTCATGAAACTGCATGAATTCATGACCCTTCATGACTTGGGATTACACTTTTTTGCAGTTACTGATACAGCTGCAGTCACCTGGATGTCCCCGTGGGGATCCCAAGGGTGTATGCTGCATGTGTGTCATATCCCAGGATGCCGACCCCATACTCTCCCACCTCATCACACCTTCCTAACAACCTCAACATCCCCTACACCATAACTCCCCACTTCCCAAGTCACCTTCCTTCCCAACTGTCTCAGCTCTGGCCTGGTTTGCAGCACACTTTACCTTGGCCACTCCCATCCTGGAAGCTCGGTCCCGAGTCGGAACATTTGGAGACTCTGGATTTGCTCTGATCTCCCGATGGATCTCCGACATCTTGTGACATACCTCTAAACCATTCCCCCTCCCATTTCATTTAGTGGAGTCACCCAACAATGTAACTCCGGCTTCAGAGCTACCTGCATCCTCCAGTCATCACACTCATTGTCAGGGCACACACCCTGACTAGCCCGGACCCAGACCCGCATCCGGACCTGGACCTGGACCTGCATGTGCACCTCCGCCCTGCACGCTCCGCATGCCGCATGCTCCGGGCCCGGTTCCTACCCTTCATGTGACTTCTGGGTATCCCCGGAAGTTTTCACCATATTGGGGCCACTGTGGGAAAGTGAGAAGTTAACCTTCTTCTCACTTTCTTACCCACAGTAGTGCTATGCCCTGAGATGGGCTGCTGTTACAGGTTAGCCTGTGGGCCATAGAGAGGGGTCATGGGGACCTGGGGTCCGTCCCCTGACACTCATGTCATCATAAATTAGTCACCTTCCATTCGTAGTACAACTGTTGTCTTCTTTCCATTCAGTCAGCTAACTTCCCTTTACCCATTTCTCGTTCCCATTTATCCTCCAGTCTTCTACTCCACCCTACTCGACCTGACACCTCGGTTCCCCATTAAGGATATTGTTTGGGACCTTTCGGTGTTTGTCAGTATCACTTGGACTTTGACTAAAGTCGTCCTCTTCATCCCTCTAAATATACCTGTAGATTAGAACCCTTTGTACCTCAGTTCTAAAAGTTACCCCAAGTCCCTCTATGAGTGAATCCCGACCTTCTCCTACAAGATACCTCAGACACATGAAATAAAAGGACTAAATGAGATGTAACGGAGGCACAGCACTCCCTCCAAGTTGCTGAGGCCACATCCTTCTCAGAGCCTCTTGTACCACCCAGCAGACTGGAGAAGCTTCGGTTCACTACTAGAGCTCTCGGATCCCCTCTAGTTGAGCCCTGCCTGCATTTGGACTCATGCACTTTACCCTTGTTTGGGGTTTTTGACACATTCTGGCAATGGTTCACTGTCAGGGCAATAGCCCCAAACCCCGAGTCACATGTAAATTAGATACATATAGTCACGTGGGCAAGTGGGAACCTCCGGGTAACTGCTTACACACCACCGTAAAATACACTATCTTGTATCACTTATGGCCTTGTGTGCTGAGCCACCCTAAGACCTCACACTTTTTTAAGTGCATGAGGTGTGTTTTACAACACAACCCACAACTCTACAATCTTAACATCTGACTCGGAAGCGCCTATGGTGCCTAAACACACCCGCAAGGGCAAGGTCGCATCTGCAGCGACTGTTAGAATCGGGCAGATTCAGACGACTCCGGAATGGAATTGGAGACTTAGCGTGGAAGGACCTCGGCCTCAGCGACTCAGGCGGAGCGCTGTGCCATTGCTGGTTGTCCTAGGGGTCCCTAATTTCGGATCTAGCAGAGGGAAAGTCTCTTGGGGGAATTCATGTCGATTTCGGACTGAGGTTACAAGTTACTATGTACATTGTATATAAGGAGGGGTCCGGAATCAAAAGGAGCGAGGGTACTCCGAAAGGAGACAAAGGGAGCTGGAAAGAGGAACAACACCGAGGGTCAAGGGTTTGACTCAATGGTGTTTCCCAAAGGAGGAGTGAAGGGCCAAGGCCCAAGGAGGAAGGAAGGAGGTTGGGAGTGGGGAATGGCTAGCTGACTGAATAGAAAGGAAGCAGTAGCCCAAATAGGAATGAGGGAGAATAGCGGAATTGAGTAGGACAATGCAATAGTTGCAAGGTCCGAGGTAAGTCCGGAAAGTCCGAACTCGGAAGTTAAACTCCGGAATATTGGCAAACATAATTAAATGGAATGAGCTAACCAATACAATGGGTATAAGCGGAGGTGGGGTCAAAGTCCAAGGTCGGAGCTAAGACCGGAGGTTCCGCAGACGGAGACGCAAACGGGATTCCGGAGTGGAGGTCCGGAGTCGGGAGCATAGGTTTTGCGTACTCGTCTGGAAGGTGTCGAGGTTGGGGTCGGACCCGGAATGTTCCAGAGTCGGACCGAAGGTGGTGTCCGAGCCGGAGGTGGGATAACCTCTTGGGAGTCGGCAAGGAGAAGGTGACGGAAGGGAAGTAGGACTCCGGAAGTCGAGTTCGGAGTTCCGGGAGCCCGGAGCGGAGGTCGGGATTGTATGGATATGACAGCGACACTAAAAAGAAATGAGCGGTTTATCAAGAAACCGCAATCTCCCATCATGGGAGATTCAAACCAAAAGCCGTCGTCAGACGATGACGAGGATCAACATGATCCGGCATTAGCAACCACCTCAGGGCTGGTCCCTGAAGGTTTTAGAAACTTACGTGGAGTAAGTGTGGGGCAAAATACCCCCAGAACTCCACAACATACCAATCTAACCCAAGCTGGGGAAGATCCATCACCTCCTCATGAGGTGATCGACTTGCGCAAAAAACGTGTAAGCGCTGAACGATCAGCCCAAAAAGCTGATCAGATAGAGTCGCAGGAAACTCCAGGGCCCCACTATCCCCTGGAGTCCCCCCTCATGTCCCCAAGTCAAGCCCCAAAGGCAGACAAAGGGAAACAAAGGGAAGAGCCCCCACATCAGCTATCTGAAGAACTACTGGACTTGTTCCAGGTTCCATCTGAATGGAGGACAGAACGTGAAGATCAACTTCTTCTCAGGCTGAAAGCCCAAGAAGGTGCGAAAATACGCCCTGAGAGCAGGATCTCCCAGAGTGCGGAAGCTCCAAAAGAACTTCCGCTGTTTACACTCCCACACACCATGCCAGACAAGGCAAGGTCGCCAACCTCGGAGGAGGTCTCCGAGATAATGAAGAGGAGGCGAACTGAAATGAGGGAGTTTGCTGAGGAAGCCTTACGTAAAAGTAAGGAAAAACCAGCGAACAAACCCCTCTATGAAAGGGAAGCACCCTCCACAATGGCCTCGCCTAAACAAAGCGAGCATGGAGTGTTCACTCCAAGAACCCATTCTGGAACCCCCAGAAGCGGAAATGTCAACTGGGGAGAGTCTCTGCTCGCCCAACCAAACTTCCTCCTGGAAAACCAGGAATCGCGCATAATAAACGCGATAAACTCAATCCAAAAAAAGATCGAGGAAACGAACCATAATAGCACGGCTCGTCTAGAGATAACTCTAGAAAGAATGGCCAATGCAATCGACGCGTTGACTGAAAAAATCAGCGAACAAACAGATTTGCTGAAGGAAATAAACTTCTCACAAAAAAGTGAGGAAACAAATAAACACCCCTGGACCACGGTCCAGGACATAAATAGAACTCGTGAAAAATTCATGAAAAGAACCACCAGTGAAAGCACACTGGAATATCATCAGCGACTCGACAGAGACGCTAAGGAGATCCTTCTCCCAAGGATAGGAGAAGACGATGCCGAAAGAAGGCATCGTTCAGAGATAAGGAGGAGAATTGGCACGTACCAAAGGTTCGGCCAAACGTCCACTTATGATGGACCTCTCGAACAGAGAGGTAACTCATTCACACCCTCTCAAAACAATGAGAGAATACAAATACAACTTCAGGCGAATTCGACTGAAACCAAAGAAACGCTGCGAGGAAGATTTCCCCCAGCAAAAACCCTCCCAAAGGAGAGATCTCCATTGGATAGCGACCCCGCGAAGGCAGGGGAGCAAGAAGAGTACCTGGAGAAATGGTACGAAAAGGCCATAAGAATGGCCGAAGTGAGAATACTCACTCCCTACCCAGAAGGAGTGAAGCCAGAAGCCTTAAAGAATGGGCCGGCATTCCCTGACAAGAAATGGTCAGGGGAGAACAACATGGAATCGTTCTGGCAGTGGTTCACAGAACTACTGGGATTCCTCGCCTCGCGAGGATGCAAAGGTCCCCAATTTGATGAAGTCCACCTGGACTGCTTGATTCGTGGATTAGGGGGGCCTGCGTTCAACCTCGGAATTAGACTCCGAGACGAAACTCTCCTCAGAGGAGACGAGGGCATGTTCCTCAAAGTTCTCAACATATTGATGAGAACCTTCATCAAAGCCTCCGCCGCGTTGAATGTGACAAAGAAATACCGCAACGTCAAATACGAAGCGGAAAAAGGCCTAAAACAGTTCTACTTAGAACTGTCAAAAGCAGCGTCCCAGATGGTGACGCCGCCAGACCAGGCGTCCTTCAACGCCAGGTTCCTAAACTACATTCCCCTTGAATGGAAGAGGGAAATGATTGCTCATGATAGAATCAGAGCAGACTTCTCCTCAAACGAGGAGATGTTAAAAGCAATATCCCATGTAGACGAGATAATTGACGGGCTGAAGATGTCTTCAGCCTACAAATCAGGTTACTACACCCGAACAACTACCACGGCAACCACGAGCCGCGGCAGAGCCCTCCCATCAGGAAAGAAGGCAGAAGAGCTGAAACCCAGATGGAAAGAGGATACAGCCTCAAAAAACTCGAGGAAAACTGACCAAAAGTCAGTTCCAATTTGCGGCAAATGCAGCAAAATAGGGCAAACAAAAGATTGCCCAAGACACAATATAATGAGCGATGAAAAACCAAGGCGCATAGCTGCCATGGAGATCGCAAACTCAATGGATGAAGAGTCGAAAGGCTCATCAGATGAGAAACCAGAGAACAACTCTGGTAACTCCAAAGCATCAAGCTTCGAAGTAGAGGACCCATACGAAGGACCTCAATACTCACCCGACTCAGAGGGTGAGGAAGTCAACGTCGGGACCATAAGAATGGGCCCAATGTCAGTCATCGACCACGATGACATAAATTATAAAATCAAACTGGCTGTAGCACACCAGTTAGAAAACGTGGCAGACGAAAAAGTTGCCGAAGCCTTGGTGGAAGCACCAAGAAAAGACGCCTTGGGGAAATACACCAAAGTACCCAAGGAAAACAAGGACAAAGGGAAGAAGGACCAAAAGTCCATCGAAACCCAGTCCCCCTTGTTTGATGCGAAATTCCGCATCTCAAAAGATGCGGGAAAATACCCTGCAAACAGACCACTCTCAACGAAGAGAACGCTAACGGCCCACATAAAAATAGCAGGCATAAAAGCCTATGCGCTATTCGATAGTGGAGCCGAAATGGACGCTTTATCGCCAGACTTTGTCCATGTGGTACACATCCCAATTCTCCAATTGGAGAACCCAGTCGTCCTTCAAATGGGGATGAAAGGAACAAGATCACAGATCCTGTTCGGAACCAACGTGGACGTTGAGATCAATGGCCACGTAGAAAAACACTATGATGTAATCAACATCGACAGATACAACACCATCTTTGGCACCCCCTGGTTAAACAAAAACCAGGTAAGCTTAGACTTCCAGTCCCACAAAGTGAGAACAGTGAACAAGGGCAACATAGACACCCTTGGAATAAGCGAAGACCGTGTGATGAGATCACACGGATGGAAAACTCGAGCAAGAGCCCGAGAACAACCAAAAAAGAAGCCCCCCTGACAGGGAGGCAGGACTGAAACACACCTCAGGGTAATCAAAAGAAAATACCCTGAAGGTTGGCCCAATCCTAGTCCGGAAGGACTAGAACTTCCAGACGTACCACACCTGGAAGGTCTCTCCATGAACAACCCCGAGTTCGAAATACTCAGGGAGTGGTGGAGAGAAAAATTTGAAACCGTAATGGCGCCAGCACCATTAGAAATGCCTCCCTTGAGGGAGGTGAACCATCGAATCCCATTGAAGGGTCCGAACAAGAAATTTCGGGAAAACACCCCGAGATGTCCTGCAGCACTGCAGGAAGCACTAGCGACCAAAATAGATCACTATGTAAAAGCAGGATGGTGGTATCCCACGAACAGCGAGCGAGCATGCCCACTACTGTGCATCTGCAAAGCAGATGGATCTTTGCACACGGTAATAGATGTGAGGAATCGTAACTCAAACACGATCCTCGACGTCACACCAATGCCAGACATGCGACTGATCCAAGAATCAGTCGCCAGAGCAACATACCGATCCAAGATCGATATGTCAGACACGTACGAACAAATACGCGTGGATCCAGACGACGTCCATAGGACGACATTCTCCATGCCCCACGGGACGTACAACTCAAACACGATGCAGCAAGGAGACTGCAACGCTCCCTGCACCTTCCAGCGCACACTGACCTGGGAACTATGAGGAGAAGTAGGCAGACGCCTACACGTCTGGTTCGACGATATATTCACCAGCACAAGCTTGGTGGAAAACCACAATAAAGAACTATTGTGGTTATTCACTCGCCTAAAAGGGGCGAAATTCTACATAAGCCGGAAAAAATTCCAGCCATTTGCCCCAATCCTAGACGTTCTAGGAAGCCGAGTGGACGAACAGGGCATCCACGCTCAAGCGGATAAAATGGAAAAAATCCGCAACTGGCGAGAGCCAGTAGACCACACAGGAGTCCTAAGATTCCTGGGAATGGTAGAATATCTATCGATATTCATGCCAAATGTCAGCGGTTACACAGGACCACTGCAAACAATCTGCTCAAACAAGCAGACATTCAGGTGGACACCACTCCACCAGAAATGCTTTGACGAGATCAAACGTCTAGCATGCAGGGCTCCGATCCTGAAGCCCATCCAGTGGAACCCATCGGAAAGCCTCTCAGAAGAAGAGAGGACCAAACTCCACGTCTGGGTCATAACAGACGCATGCCCAGCAGGCATGGGTGCATTAATTGGACAAGGCAAAAGGTGGCAGACTTGCCACCCAGCCGCGTTCATGTCCAAAAAGTTCACCAACACACAACGTAGGTACTTCGCCTACGAGCTTGAGGCACTGGGTGTCCTTGAAGCACTCATGAGATGGCAAGACGACCTCATGGGAGGCCGTGAATTCACAGTAATCACGGACCACAAAGCTTTGGAATATTTCAAAGCGAAAAACCACAACTCAGGGAGACACCTGAGATGGCAAGCCTTTTTCACAAGCTTCAATTGCGAAATAAAATACATGGAAGGCCACAAAAACAAAGTGGCAGATGCACTCTCACGATACTACGACTCGTCAACGGACGAGGATCTGCATTTTGACGACTATGTGTCGGCAGACATCCACCTGGACAAAAATGCAGAAGACATTATCCCCGACAGAATTGAGGAATACGAAGAACTGCTACTAAGCAGTACCCTGAGTAAAAACTCAGAGAGAAAGAGACTCGCAGCGATACGCGCGAGAAACACCCTAGAGGAAACTCTAGGGGGAGCGCCCAAAATCTAGAAGAAATCATAACTCCAGAAGAGAACCTTCGAAAACAATTCAAAGAAAAAGACCTCATTGAGGCAATAAAATCTGGATACTTGAAAAGCCAGATCCACCGGGAAATCCTAGAGAACCCAGGGAATTTCAAAAACTTCTCCGTAAAAGATGGGCTGATAACCCGACTTGGAGAAGGAGGAACGACCCAAATAGTAGTCCCGAAAGGAAACTACGAAAGGAAGTCCATTCAGGGAATAATCCTCGAGAACATCCACGAAACACTTGGACACCTAGGATCCAAGAAAACAGTAGAAACCCTCCGTCAACACTTCTGGTGGAAGTCGATGAGAAAGGATACCCACAAGTTCTGCAGGTCTTGCGGAACTTGTCAAACAACAAAGAAAAGCACCAGGAGAAATCCCAGAATGCTTCACCCACTCCCAACCCCAGAGACACCATGGTTGTCAATAGCCATGGACTTCACAGGCCCATTCCCAACAAGCTTGGGATATGATTACCTCTGGGTAATCATTTGTAGGTTGACGTCCAACGTCCACCTAATTCCAATAAAGACAACAACGAACGCACTAGAACTAGCATTCATATTTCTTCGTGAAGTTGTAAGACTCCACGGTCTACCACACTTGATCATATCAGATCGAGACTCAAAATTCACGTCAAAATTTTGGTGCGAACTACACCGAATACTCGGTGTACAGTTGAAATTCACAACTGCATTCCACCCGCAAGGCGACGGCCAAGTGGAAAGAATGATACAAAAAGTAGTACAAATACTACGCACGATGGTTAGACCAGACCAATGTGACTGGGCAGCGAAACTGTTGATGGTGGAATTCACGATCAATGCGAGCTCGAACACATCGACAGGATATGCCCCGTTTGAATTAATCTACGGCCATATGCCAAAGATGTGCCTAACAGCACCACTCTCGGACTACCTGGGAGTAAATGACTTCGCTCAAAAAGCGAAGGAAAACCTCATGGCAGCACACGATGCGATAATACATAATCGCACTGCTCAAACAATCCAGGCGAATAAGAAAAGACACCCGGACCTGCCTTTGAGAAAAGGCGAGCTCACATACTTATCCACGGATAAGCTGAACCTACCCAAAGGCAGGGCAGGAAAACTAAAGCCCTTATACATAGGGCCTTACGAAATTCTGGAAACATTTCCAGAAACGTCAAACTACGTCCTCAAGTTGCCACCACAACTTGAACAATGCAGAATCCACCCAAGATTCCATGTATCCCGGCTCGTACCTCACGAGCCAAATGACCAGGAAACCTTCCCAAATAGGGAAGTAAACATATTCTACGATTTTGGGGAAGACCCCGATTGCGAAGCAGTAGTTCGCAAAATCCTAAACCACGCATGGGTTCACAACGAACTCTGGTTTAAGGTTAAATGGGAACTAGGGGACACCACATGGGAACCCCTAGGAAATTGCAACAACCTCGTCCACCTGGACGAGTACCTCACCTTACAAAATGTAAGGGAACCAGAAAAACTCCCTATCAAAGAAGACAGGGAACTCTCGGCATCACTATGCCCCCAAAAATGGAGGTGGAGGAAGTAAAGCCGAGGGACGATGGCCCACAGCCAAGAGCATGGGAAAGTTCTGGGCGAGTAACTCGCCCGGACAGCCACACCATGTACCAGAGATCACATGGGCTAGGCGAGTAACTCGCCTAGACCATGTGAACCACAGGCTCACATGCAAAAGACCACACAACTGCGGCGAATCCCACACACGCAAGAACGAAAACCCCTCCCACCACCACGAGTAACATAATGACGAAATGTCATTCTCTGGGGGAGGCAACCCTCGGTTCGATCCAAACAAACCGCTGGATATCGAAATATGACAACCTGGGGAGCAAGGCTCCCCGGAACAACAACAACACCAGGCGCAGGTAAGTGCCATGGATTACACAATGCGTGCAGCACAAATGAGTGCTGCGAACCAACAACCATCCGCGTTGCTAACAGGCACCGCATACCCCCAGCCTCCCCAAAGAGGCTTCCAACCATATGCGGTGCAAACTGCACCGATGGCGCAACAAGCGCCATTCCAGGGGCAGCATTTGCTGCTGCAGCCCCAGGCATACTCCCCAGGGAACTTCCCTGGCCAGATCAACCCCTGGATTGGCCAATTCGGCCCAGGTCCAACAACACCCCAGCCAAATGCAGGCTGGGAATCAGCCATCAGGTCAGCTCCGCGAAGAGCTGAAAGAGATGAAGTCCCTCGTAGGAGGGAGACGAGGGAGCGACAGCGGCTCCTCATCCAGACCGTCCAAATGGGCACGGTCTGATAACTCGAGGGTGTCAGAAGACGCCTGCAACCATTGCGCCCACTGGAGGCGCAAATACAACAGAGCACGAAGAGATGCTGAGGGCATCTTTGACTCTCTGAAAGACACAGAGAGAGAAGTCGATCTCCAAAAAAGGGAGATTGAATTACTAAAACGCGAGCTCAGAGAGGCACATGCACTGGCAGACCTCGCTGCCAAACCCATCATGATGGGGGCCTCCCAGGTCAGGGGGAGGGGATACGGTTCCGGGCCTCATGAGGCGCGACCCCACATGGGGACTAGTGCATCAAGGGGTGGGGCACCGACTATCCCGCCACCCCATGGGCAGGCGACCCTGTCCGGGTTGCATAAGGGCCCGCCCTCAGAGGGGCAAACCCATGTTGAGGGGAAGAGGGAGAGCGGTAGGCAACCGAGGGCAGACCCTAAAATGGGGACCACTGCCAGAGGTGGTGGGCCGCTGAGTACCTGAGCACCCTATGGGCAAGCTACCCTGCAGGGAAGTGTCCACATGCTATACGAGACCACTGAACTCAACGAGTTCGGCAAAGTTGAAGCTCCAGTCAACATAACAATCAACCCCAACTTCCCCATGAGGAGAATAGCAGGGTCAGAAGCGGTGCATGACGCCACATACGCTTGGTGGACAAGCGTGAGTGGGAAAGAATTTGTACACTGGTATGAACAGGCCGAAGCCGCCTTCAAAAGTGGCAAGGTACACAGAACCCTTCACGAAAAAGTGAAGGAAACCGAGAAATACTTCTTGGGACTCCCGAGTATTGCAAGACTCACGGAGGAATATAATTCCCCAGAGAATAAGGGAAAAATCTCCTGGGAAAGTCTAGGCAAAGCTGCCTACCTAAAGTCCCAGTTCAAACCACTCAGGACTCCTGAGGAACGTGCTGCAAGAACTGCGGAACGGGAAGCGAAAGCTTCCAAATACCAGGAAAGAGACGCAAGTCTCCATGCTGGACAACCAGCCCAACGACCATCCTTCCCCACAGGAAGAACAGTAGACCTACCGTACTCTACACCTGAGCCAAGCAGCTCAGGAACACAACAACCCGCTCCCACCCAGGGAGCACCCACTTCATCGAGCCCACAGCCCGACAATGTAGCCCAGGCTACGTCATCGCATCTGACACAGCAATCGGATGTCCAGATGAACAACCCGGAGGAAAACCCTCCTCCAGGGCAATGACTCCACCCTTGAGAGAAGGGAAAGTGACACGGTAATACGCCATTGAGGCGCCCTTGAAAACACCTTCCCCCAACTCGAGGCCCCACACACAATACTGTATGCGAGGAACCGCAAGTAACAATTGCGGAAATCTCCACTCCATCAAAAGACCCACATCCACCGCCGCTCATGTGTAAACACCACTTACACACAAACCCTCACAGAACAAGTGAGGAACACCAAAGACATACAACCTTTGGGTCGAAATTCATTTTCAACAAACTCCATTTTTTTTCTCTCCCTGCGATACCAATGTATCGCCGTTCACTTCAAAGTAACGGCCCACACTCATTCATTCCTTAAACCCCCTCTCTTTTCTTCACCGACATGTACAAAATTGCCCACTTTAAAGTGGCGACAACAAAACACTCATTGATAATTCCAAACTCAATGTAAATCCATTATTAAAACTCTGTTTTATTCACTATCAACCTTGTATGCATCGCAAATGCAATGCAAGGGGGGAGAATGTCAGGGCAATAGCCCCGAACCCCGAGCCACATGTAAATTAGATACATATAGTCACATGGGCAAGCGGGAACCTCTGGGTAACTGCTTACACACCACTGTAAAATACACAAACTTGTATCACTTATGGCCTTGTGTGCTGAGCTACCCTAAGACCTCACAATGCGAGACGTTTAATCTCATCAAAGCATTTCTGGTGGAGTGGTGTCCACCTGAATGTCTGCTTGTTTGAGCAGATTGTTTGCAGTGGCCCTGTGTAGCCACTGACATTTGGCATGAATATTGATAGATA
Source organism: Cantharellus anzutake (assembly GCF_015039405.1). NCBI lineage: Eukaryota > Fungi > Basidiomycota > Agaricomycetes > Cantharellales > Hydnaceae > Cantharellus > Cantharellus anzutake. The sequence goes on along the minus strand of NW_024067065.1, from coordinate 1,349 downwards.
TTCTACCATTCCCAGGAATCTTAGGACTCCTGTGTGGTCTACTGGCTCTCGCCAGCTGCAGATTTTTTCCATTTTATCCACTTGAGCATGGATGCCTTGTTCGTCCATGCGGCTTCCTAGAACGTCTAGGATTGGAGCGAATGGCTGGAATTTTTTCCAGCTTATATAAAACTTTGCCCCCTTGAGGCGAGTGAACAACCACAATAATGCTTTATTGTGGTTCTCCACCAAGCTTGTGCTGGTGAATATATCGTCGAACCAGACATGTAGGCATCTGCCTACTTCTCCTCATAGTTCCCAGGTCAACGCATGCTGGAAAGTACAAGGAGCGTTGTTGTGGGGACAACTCCGTGTACCGCAAAAAGTCGGATTCTGCGGAATTTGGTCACCAACACGCAGTACATATCCGCTGACGCTCCCAATACTCATTCTATCACTACCCAACACTCCTTACACTCGTTCCATATTTTTCCTTATTTTCCCCATCATTCCCGACAACCCCAAGCAAAATTCCCACGCCCAACCATGCCGCCAATTTCACCCCCTCTCCAGACCTCCATACCCACACTCACAACCCAGCCATTTTTCCACCCGATAGTGATGCTCTACCACCCTTCTTCACCCCCGGAGCATTTCCCAGAATGGCAATCCCATACCTGGATGGTTCAGCACGGAGTATACTCTCACATGGTCTTGACAGCACCTGTCAATGGCCACATCTCAAGAACTACTGCACCAAATGGGACGAATAGGGGCTCGTTGGAAAGCTGGAGACGAGGAGGTTGCTGACGGGAAGATAGGCGGGCGCTGTGGCGAAGCGCTGCGGAGTTAACTTTTACATTTCCCATTTCGGACCCGTTATCATATATTCCCCATTCATTCATATTTCTTTTATTGTTTCTTTGTTCCCAATTGGATATTCATCATTTACGGTTGCCTAACGGCCCGTTTACATTCCCCCAGTCCATTCATTTTATTTCAAACATATAAAAACTAGATAACAGCTTGTACATAACAAGTTAGTATTGAATAGACCCGTGAAGGGATAAGCAGAAGTTACATCCAAGTGGCAAAGACGCCATCCACGACCCTAACGCACCCATTGAGCTAGTTGCTTACGTCTAAGACCCCTCTCATCATACTACTCAGCCTTGATGTCCAAGAGAGACGTAGGTGAGTGTTTGTTTGAGGTTTTTGCAGACTCAGTAGCACCCACGGACCAAAACCCGGCCCAACGAACCACACCCGCGCACACTACCACCCTCCCCCTTCTCTCTGTCTCGAGTCTAGGTGATAGACCCATTACAGCGTTGCAGTCTCCTTGCTGCATCATGTTTGAGTTGTATGTC